>NC_139986.1:14305710-14468210 GCF_963993115.1 Abramis brama | reverse complement strand
CTTGGTCGGGATTTGCTGTTTCATTTGCAGCTCGCTTTCAGAAATCTCCCACCTTCCCCAGCTCCACCTGTATAGATCTGCTATAGGTAATTCAGGTATGCTATAGCCTATTGTACAGCAGCAGCATGTCTTAGTTGCTCACAGCAGCATGTCGTGTATGTATTGGCAGTAGCAACTCCCATACTTGCTCTGCAGCAGCAGCAGCGTAGCAGATCTATTCCACCAAGACATATCAACATTGTCAAATCCATTAACATGCCAAGTCTGTTGTCATGACAGAAATATATTCGCTCATTGTTAGTTCAGGTTAATGCATTAACTAATGTTTACATTATTGTGAAGTAATATCTTGTATGTTTTCATCTCTAACTTCAACATTTTGCTTCATTTTGAGAGGAAACTGCTATAATTTGATACTTTAAATACAGTATTGATTGTTGTTAGTTTGAAAGTGAATCATTGTAACAATGACCATTTTAACGATAACATTGATGATAGTTATGTGATATGTAGAATAGTGTAAGTTAAAAGATGATATTTAGAAGAATGTTTCAGCTGTTTTTGTCATTAAAATAAAAGTCATTTTTCAAAATATCTTTTGTGTTCAACAGAAGTAGTAAAGTCATACAGGTTTAGAATCAGAAATGAGTGAGAAATGTTCATATTTTTGTGAACTGTCCCTTTAACACCTTTAGCTCTTTGCAACATCTGCATTTGGAGAGATGGATTGGCATTGCACATGGGATGTTTACAGTCCATTCTGTTGCTTTTGCAGCAGACCAGATCTAGCTGCGGAGAGCACCAGATGCAGGATGTTACTCCACAGACTTGGTCACCCTCTATTTCACCATGTTTTTTCCCCCCCAAGAATTAAAAGGTGAGTTTTGATAGCATCCATAAATGAATGTACAAGCTTTCTTCCAAGCAGTATTTGGCAAGCATTATGAAAGCTTAAAGCTCCATTATGATTAACAGCTGTTTTGTTCTTGAGAATCATGGAAAGTGGGGACAGTGTTTAAGTGGAAAGGCCAAGGACAGTGGAGGCCAGTCTGAACTTAGCCACCTCAGATGAGAGGAAGGAGGTGCAGAGAGAGGGAGAGGTGGGGCGGCGGTCGAATGAACAGATTTGTTGTAGGTTCCTCAGAGGGAATTGCGAAGACAGAGAGGGAAGGAGAAAAAGGATTAAAAAATGCTATCTGCGATGGCTCCCGGAAGACATGAAAGAAAACGAGCGGGAGCCAAGTTTTCATCAGCAGGTTGTTGGTCTGTCATCCATAGTCTCCAGCCAGACACACTGGATCTTTCTTCTGGTCTGCCGTCAGCATGAACCACATTCACCTGATGTTTAGCTGAAAGAGTTTGAGGGCATGTTTGCAAAAAATTGCTGAAAGCTCACATTCTCTTATGATGAATCACCTGCTCTTCACATCTTCCAAGTTAAAGCCATAATGTTTCTGTATTTCATTAAAAAAAGTTTTGCATTGTTATGAAAAATAACAGATCGGAATTTTGTGACCCAAATTCGAGTTGCTCTAAAATGAATAATGTCAAATAAATTTAGTTGGATACAAACAAGTGCGCAGTGAATCTTGTGATTCACACAGGTAGGGTATTTTTATTGCAGCTAGAGTCTCTGGTCCATGAATCCTTGTTTAAACACATGAAACAAGACCACTTGAGCTGGACTTTACAATGCATACTATTAGTCATTTTGACCTGAGAGCAAAACAGAGCTGTATTGTATAAACGTAATGAGGCATATGAAACAATGAGGCAAGTGAAAAATCAGATTAGAAATTTATTCAACAGAACCTTTGATTAATAACGAGTTATATAGTTAAAAATAATGGAATAAACTAAAATTAAGTCAATGTCAAACCCTGTTCACAATATATTTACCTTCCGTGAAGTATTTCCAAGTGAAAATGGATTTTCAGTTAGACCCATCCATTCAATCCATCCTATCTCCAGACTGATTGTCCTATGCAGAGTTTAATTAGACCCTATTATATAAACACACAAAAAAGTAGTTTATAGTTTAGTTTAGTTAAATTTGACAGTTTTGCATACATTTTGAGATCAGAATTTTGTGACCCAAATTTAGGTTGCTCTACAATGGACAATGATATTGTAGTAGAAATGTAGAAATGTATTATGAATTTATGTTAGATACAAACAAGTACACAATGAATCTTGTAACTCACACAGGTTTTAACTATTATATATTCACACCTGTGTGAATGCACAAAACACAGAACTGTCAAAATTTGCGAGTATTCTAGTGAAAGCAGGCTTAAATCTGTTAAAGGGGTCATATAATGTCATTTTTGTACAAGCTAATATGATTCTTTAGGGTCTAAATTAAAAGTTTGTAATATACTTTAATTAAAAATTCTCATTAGTATTGTAAGAAAACACTCATTTTACCTGGTCAAAAACAGCTCTGTTTTCAGCACGCCGTTTCAGTGCATATGTCTTTAACCCTCAGAGAGTCTTCGGTCACTTCTGACCGAAAAATTTTCTGTTTTGAATTTTAAAAAATCACAGCTTCATCGGAAGGTTATGATACTTGGTGACTTTTATGGCATTAGGTATGTGAATGCAAAAAAAAATTGAGGTCATGATCCGAGCATGCTAAGTGGTCGTAAAAAAAATAGTCACACTCAGTGCCTTCGGTCAAAAATGACCGACCCATAGGAAATGAATGGGAAATTTACAAAAACACAAAAATTCTCTGAATTTTTGTCTGTACAATCTACAAATCGGCCACGATTCAAAAAAAAAGTACACCGCAGTAAAGGGGTGACACTCTACAACATCAAGAGTGCAAAAAATTCACACCCACCCACACACACACACATAGAAACACACTTTTATACACATACACACCAATAAATTCAGATTACAAAAAATCTGTTTTGAATTTTTAAAAATCACAGCTTCATTGGAATGTTACGAAACTTGGTGACTTTTCTGGCATTAGGTATGTGAACACAGAAAAAAATTGAGGTCATGATCCGAGCATGCTAAGTGGTCGTAAAAAAAATAGTCACACTCATGGTCTTCGGTCAAAAATGACCCCCATAGGAAATGAATGGGAAATTGACAAAAACACAAAAATTCGCTACAAATCGGCCACGATGCAGAAAAAAAGTGCTCAGCAATGAAGGGGTGAAACTCTAAAACATCAAGAGTGAAAAACATAACATAATTAATAATTATAATTAATATATATATATATAATTAATATAATAATTATAAAAATTATTAAAATAATAATTAATAAAATGTTATAAACCTTGGCAAAAAGTATTATTTGAGAATTTCTAAAAAAATACAATCAATCCACATCTTAAAAGTAAGTAATTTGGTCCAAAAACAACTAGAATTCACAAGCATCTCCATTTAGAGCTATTACAGGCATCTAGTGGTAAACCCATGCAATAACATGATTTATTTAATTTTATGTTTAATAAATTGATTTATTTTTTTTATTTTTATTTTTTTTCTGAAAGCCTAGTCTCTATTTTAACCGAAAATACCGCATAGAAAAATAAAATAAAAAAATAATAATAATTTTAAAAAAAAACATTATTTCCAATGGCAAAAAATGGACTATAAATATTGCATAAATATTAATAAGTTCAATCAAATTGTCTCAAAATACTAAATTAAAAAGAATAAATATTATAGAACAAAAATAAATTGCATTGGTTTTTACTGGGATGGAGGAAGTTTCATTTTTAGGTGTCCGGTCACTTCTGACCGGGAAGGCACTGAGTGTGACTGCTAAACGAAGACTCTCTGAGGGTTAAATGATAATGAGCTTTGCTCACCCCGCCCCTCTGTTCTGTGCATACACCGTTTGTAATAACACAATAACCATAACGCGTTGTTCATTATAAACTTGGGATTATGAATTATATTGATAACGTCGTACATAGAAAACATGCAATAATGTACCCTGAGTGTAAAAATAGCCACATTCATCGTGAAGCGTGCAAGCTATTTGCAAAGATTAATATAAAGATTAATATAAAGGTCAATAAAACGTTACACTCACTTGTTCTTCTGGAGGTTCAGCAGGAACACGAATAGTTGGTACTGATCCTTTTTTCAGGAGCAGCTTCTTAGCAAAAACAGCTTTATACTGACCTCGTTTGTAAAGCAGTCTGGTGAAATGATTCGTGCAAACATGACAGCATTGACGTTGATCGTGGGGAATATTCCCTTCGAAAACAAACTCAGCCACTGCATCTTTAGAAACATCATCAATATGACTGCTGTGTTCGTTATTACACCCAAGAACAGAACACCACAATCGTTAGACGCCATTCTACTCAGCACTCCAGCTATCAACAATGAACGCGCCGGTCGGCGCGTGCTATGATTGACAGCTCGCTCACGAGGGCGGGTCTGTGTTTGAAATGCTGCTGTCAATCAGCCATCGTGGGAGGGGCGTCGATTTTGTGACGTCACAATATCGAACAGCTTGATTTGAGACAGGAGGAAACATATAAGAAGATTAAAAAAAAAACACTGGATGGATTTTTATCATTTTATGATGGTTGTGTACAGGCACTGCCAACACACATTTCAGTACAATCAACTTGTAAAAGTGCATGTACCATTATATGACCCCTTTAAAGCTGTAAATGACCGTAAAGAGTAGGGAGAAAATAGGATGCATGTCAGATCCGTCATGTGTGTAAAATGTAAAACACGCTGCTGCATTAGTAGACATTCATAAATCCTCACACAGAGATAGGACACTACAGCACTTCAACACAAGCAGATATATTGCCAAAACATACAGTACGCTGCTGATCCAAAGAGCCATGAGAACCATAAGCCAAATGGCTTAAGATCTAGTGACTTGATCTGTGTGTACCTGGGCTAGAGAACCCCAGAATTATTTAGCCTACTCCTGATTTTAGCAATGTGTACCTGGATGTCAATATGGCTCTAACTTACAAAATCAGAAGACACACTATATTGACTTAAGCAAATGATAATGTTTCAAGCTGAGAGAGATGGAGAAAATAATCCCCAACAACCACCTGAGCAAGAGTTCATGCTACAGTACATGCATTATTTATATTTTGCTGTTTGAACAGCCTATCCAAAAGTATGGTCATGCGACAAACAGCAAACTACAGGGTAACATGCAAACCTTCACATTCAATTTGAATGAAAAATACCTAATTTCAGTTCAAATGTATTCTCATGCAAGCTATGCTTGCCTGTAACCTCACAACAAATTTGTCTTCCCGCTGCTGCTGTTATTAATGTTGACTCAAAATGCATGCTCTCATGCTAGCTTTGCTTATATACTAAATGATGTATTCTTTGCCTCATTTGCAACTTGCAATACATCAAAAATGATTTTAAACGTATTTACTACTGTTGTTGATTAAAGCATATTCTCTTGCTTGCTTGTATGCTTAATTATTCATTCCTTGCGTCATACACAACATGTATAACACTAAAAATGATTTTGAACGTGTATGTTTGCTTCATTTATTAATTGATAAATGCATTGCAGACCATTGTTTAGTGATTTGGAACAATAAAAGACCATTCACTTAAAGGATAAATCCAGTGAAAAATGAACCTAGGGGTAATTAACACATGGTTACCGAGTCGATCGTTCCCTGCGATGCGTTTTCATGAAAATCGAATGTATAGAGTTTTATCTTTAAAAACAGATTATCTCATAACACTAGTATATGGGGCACAGAGTAAGTAAAAGTAAATCGCTAGTTAATACCACTAACAAGGCTCAAAATAGCCTCACACTAACACGGTAGCATAATGAGGGTCCCTACATGCAAACCGAAGCATTGAGAACTTTGTAAGTGTACAGACAGTTTAATAAGAAGATGTTTTATAAAGACAGTACATTACGCGTTTACAGACAGGCGTCATCTTGGAAAACAGTCTCGACTAATCGAGTCACGAACGCCGTGCTAAGTGAGCTGGTTGATAGGAATTACGTTTGTGAAATCTAACGTAGCACGGCGTTCGTGGCTCGACTAGTCGAGACTGTTTTCCAAGATGGATCCTGCCTGTAAACGCGTAATGTACTGTCTTTATAAAGTATCTTCTTATTAAACTGTCTGTACACTTACAAAGTTCTCAATGCTTCGGTTTGCATGTAGGGACCCTCATTATGCTACCGTGTTAGTGTGAGGCTATTTTGAGCCTTGTTAGTGGTATTAACTAGCGATTTACTTTTACTTACTCTGTGCCCCATATACTAGTGTTATGAGATAATCTGTTTTTAAAGATAAAACTCTATACATTCGATTTTCATGAAAACGCATCGCAGGGAACGATCGACTCGGTAACCATGTGTTAATTAACCCTAGGTTCATTTTTCACTGGATTTGTCCTTTAACTTAAGAGGGTGCATTTCATAGAAAGGACAAGCCTGAAGCAAACACTGAACTAGACTATTTAAATGTTGAGCAAACAGTCTTATTGGCTGCAGGATCACCAGATCGGCCAATCAGCTTGTGCCAGGCAGTAATGGTGTGGCTGCATGCAGATTGCATGTAAGGGACCTATTAGTTGAAAACAAATAGCATTGTTGTATATGTGAAATAAAGACTAAGAGCAACAACCAAAATGGCAGTGTGTAGGTAAAGGAAGGGGATCAGAGTTTTGGAGTTAAAATGGACTGTTTTGCCACACTAGTTGCCGTCACTGCAGACAGGTTGGAGAGAAGCGGATGACACATTTGGATAATTTCCCTGTCCATGTCGTCAGATTGACGTTAGTGGGAAAGGAAAGTTGTTTGAGAGGAAGTGAAAGTTATTACATTTTGATTAAAGATTATGAAGATTAGCACATTTTTATTTTGAATAATATGGACAGATGAATCGCGTGCAATAAAACCAGTAAGAAAGGTAGCAAACAGAGTCAATTTTTTTAAGCTGACATAGCCTGTCCATTCAGAATTACTGTACACCCACTTCATCCTTCCTGTGAAACACTACCTTTTTAATGTTTTGGCATATTTTTTTCACAGCTACTGCATACCATGCGTTCTTTTTTTTCTTCTTTTTTTCTTTTTTTTTAAAGTATGATGGTCTGTTATTCTTTGTACGGCATTGGCAGGATTCTGCCTCTTCTTACAGCTGGAAGTCTGTACAGGAACAGCTGTGTCTGTCCAATAGATCAAAACATTTATGGCATCATATTTCCCTGTGATATCTGCATACTTCTTCCAAATCTGCTGAATTTGGTAGTGGTGAGAGTCTGTCTGCCTGCTCGCCCCACCCGTTCCCAAATGAGTCCATGAGGTGGAGCCTGTAGCTTTCACAGAGTTCATCGGTTTCATTCGCTCCTTTACAGAACTGAGGGCCCCTCTTACTAAGATCATATACATATTGTTTGTGTAGAAGACGGGTATCAGCTAGGCCAAAGTCAAGGTTTTCTTATTAAGATACACTTGTAACCAGTTTTCTTAAATTGTAAGGGGTCTTACAATTACAGTGCTTAGTGAAATTGTGAACGGAGCACCAAAAGAAACAGGGATGAGAAAGAGTTCTTCAAAAGATCCCATAATCACTATCAGCTCTTGTTTTGTTTATAGCCTACTTCTATGAAACACATACTTCAAATAATAATAGATTTTTCTGGTTTGAATGTATTCGTTTTTGCTTGTGGGCAATGTCCAAAATCATTTCAACCCTCATCCAGCACTGGTGATGTCTCTTTCAACATCTAATCTTGATCCAAAACTCTCACCATAAAATCTGTTGTAATGGGTGTTATTTGATATTTTAATGTTTTTGAAAAAAGTCTCTTAAGCTCATCAAAGCTGCATTTGATCAAAAACACAATAAATCAGTAATATTGTGAAATATTATTACAATTTTAAAACACTGTTTACCATTTTCATATATTTTTAATTGTATTTATTCCAGTGATGGCAAAGCTGAATTTTCAGCATCATTACTGATTTGCTGCTCAAGAAACATTTCTTATTATCAATTTTGAAAACAGTTGCAGTTTAATTTTAATGCCACTTTTAATCAATTTAATGTGTCCATGCTAAAAACATTTTTTTATTAGTTTTTTAAAATCGTACTGACCCCAAACCTTTGAATGGTTTTGCTTTGCAATGAGGCACAAAATGACAGGTTTAAATAACAAAATTTATATTAAAAAAAGAGATTTGTATAAAAAAGGTTATGTACAGCTTATTTCAGATGATAAATAAATTGTTACTGCCACAATAGGTGCAAATACACAAATGTACATTATGGTCATTTAATCCAGCACCATAACTACTTTTCAGAGGTCTACAAAGACACATTAACACAATGAAAAGATGCAGTCTATGACATCATTAAAAATTATATTTTACAGAACTAAATTTAGCAGAAAATACCATTTCTATAAACAATGTCACGTTGAACATTATGAATATATGGAGGGGAAGGGATAAATAGCCCTTTATATCCCCTCCATATGCAGAGCAGTGCCTGATAGATTTTCCCAAGTGCTTGTGTGATGCAGAAAAAACAAAAACGAAACAAGTGAAATCAACACAGTGCAACACAATGCAATAACGTGCCACTAGTATGCATGCATTGTAGAGGCTGTACTGCTGAATTCATAATACATGTATGTACAATTGGTAAAAATCACAAATAATGACAATACAAATCTTCAATACAAATACATTTAAAAAACATTATAAGGTGCACTTACACAAACATGTTTCCATGTTAATCCGCCTCAACATTTCATGTGGGTACAGCATGATTAGCCATCTCACTAAATGCTCTTTCTGGGATTGCAAAATGCAGAGGTTTTTCCAAATTATGCCTAATCCACGATTTCTAAGCCCCAAGCACACGCTTGTAAGCTTTAAGCATGTGGAAACCTTCCAAGCGGGAAGACCCAAAGCAAAGCATTACTAAGTATGCCAGTGAGTGTATTCAAACCAGTGAAGTTCTATTGTCTGAGCCCAGTTCAAGAAAAACTAGCTTAACATTTCTTCTGAAGCACCAAAAGTCAACCACCAGGGTTAATAGACATGACATCATATGACTTAAAGGGATAGTTCACCCTAAAATGACAATTCTGTCATTATTTACTCATCCCCATGTTGTTACAAACATTGTTTCTTCGGTTGAACATAGAAGATACTTTAACCAAACAGCTTCAGCATTACCAACATTCTTTTCCTTTCTAAGTAAGTCATAAAGGTTTGGAATGACATGAGGATGAGTAAATCATAACAGAATATCATCTGTGGGATGATATTTAGAGGAATGTTTCAGCAGTTTCTGTCCATACAAGAAAAGTCAATGGGGTCCAAGACTTCCATAATAGACAAAAACAGCTGAAGAATTCTTCTAAAATGTCTTCTTTTGTCTTCCAAACGACATGAGGGTGAGTAAATTATGACAGAATGTTCATTTTTGGGTGAATTATCCCTTTAGGAACAGACTGGGACTACAGACAACGCACAATGTTAGACTTGCTAACAAGGCCTGATGGGAATTTTGCCAACTGCACCTCGAGATCTCTGAATACAGTTACGGTTGAGTACTGTAAGCACCAATCCTGACTTGACAGATCACAGTAGAGTCCCTCTCAGGAAATAAACTATAAATAAGTTTCCTATAAATGGGTACGTACACAAAACAATATAATGGTATAAACACTGAAAAATAAGTTATGTACATGTCTTTAAAAACTTGCTGCCTTGCAACCCATGGTCCTATATGGCCCATAATATAAAAAAAAACAGGGTGATGCAGGAATGTTGTGCAAATTCCCATGAGGGACAGTGTCTCTGTAATGGGGCATGTGCATTCTGTCTGTGTTCATTTGAACCAGTGCAGGTAATTTGAGTTCACAGCAGGAAAGCACATGTTGTTACTGCATGATCCTCCATAGCTCGGAGGGCACGTGGAACAAGGAACACCTACTTTATACGGGGCTTCACCAATCCAGTTCCCCCTGTAAACAACAATAGTATCAACATTGTTAATGACAGACCAGTGAGATATATTAAACTAAACTGTTTGAAATGAGCTTTGACATGAAGCATACAACTAGATTTCAAATTCCCATTTTAACTGCGTTTCTATTTTGATTCCATGAGAAGACATGCTTTAAATCAATCCGGATCTACTTTAACTAGTTCTCAGATAGTAAGTCGGGTCTTTACAAGAGTTTAAAAATAACTTGCTCTGCAGTAGCCTAAGAATTTTTTCAAGTGCGCTGCCCAATTAGACTGAAAGAAGGAGGTCACATGTCAGTCACAAGTTGCCAGCCACACAAGATCATGGTGCTTTGATTCTGGAATTAGAGGCAGAATTCTGCTAAAATTCCACATGCGGCAGGAATGTGAGAGGTCGTCTAAGTCTTTGAACCAGAAAGCCCCGTGGATGTCCATGTCAAAAAATGTTTTTAACAGAGGAGTGCCAAATTGCTAGCTTAGCCTAATTATGTTAGTGAAAAGTGTTCTGGAGTCTGCAGTTAAGCTACAGAACAGAAAACATGTACTTACTTTGGAGAATAGTTGCACACCAAGTATGTTGCCCTCTTCCATACTGAACCCCAAACATTCATATTATGGCAAGTGTGGATGGCGCATCCTACTTTATTCGAGGTTGCCCACACCATCTGGTAAAACGTAAGCAACAAGTGAGCAATGGTCAAATGGAAATGATAAACACTGATGTTCAAAAGTTTGTGGTCAGTAAGATGTTTTTAAAAGAAGTCTCTTATGCTCACCAAGGCCGCATTTATTTGATCAAAAAATACAGTAAAAACAGCATTATAATGAAATAACCGTATTCTTTTTTTAAATACATTTTAAAATATTTTGAATTTTCAGCAGACATTACTCCAGTCTTCAGTGTCACATGATCCTTCAGAAATCATTTTACTCTGCTGATTTGGTGCTCAAGAAGCACTTTCTGTTATTATCAATGTTTAAAACAGTTGTGCTGCTTAATATTTTTGAGGAAGTCGTGATATTTATTTGAAATAGAAATATTTTGTTACATTTCAAATGTCTTTACTGTCACTGTCACTTTTGATCAATTTAATGCATCCTTGCTAAATAAAAGTATTCATTTCTTTCAGAATAAATACATTTTACTGACCCCAAACTGTGAACGGTAGTATACCTGAAGAAATTCTTTACACAAAGACCATCTTAAATCAACTCACTTGTGTATAATGAGTGCACATTGGCCCATAGCACTTAAGAGGACATCTGGGATTGCAGTCTCGAGGATAGGGAAAAGAATAGTCTTTCACTTCATCATGCCAGGGCTTCACCAGCTGCAGAATGGATCTGTACCTGTAAACAATCCAAACACACCACTAAATCTCATTATGTTGTGATGAAATGCTTAGCTTGGTCTTTCAAGCCTAAGTCCATTGGTATAGTAAACATCACTGATCTCAAACTGGGACTGAGGGTGGAGATGCATACCTTCCTGTTCGAACTGAAAGGTTCTGACCCAGAAATCTAAGAAGATTGCGAGGACCGTGCTCCCAAATGCATGTAGTCGCCCACTGCTCAGCCGTTTTTGCAAGAGAGTCATCCCAGACCTGAGACATGAAATACACTTTCATCAGTCTTCTAAAATAAATTAATTTATTCATTGCATTATTTAAATTTTTTTAAGAGAGCATGATGTACAAATTCTGTCCATAAAATGAAGATTAAAAGCAAAATCGTCCCAAATATTAACACATTTGATTGATTCCTGAGTGATTTAAGTCATTAACCACGGATGTACATTTATGCTGGAAAATGTGGCTAAACTATTTAACACAGTAGACCATTACATAATCTTTACCCCTTTAATCATGGTAAAATCAGAGAATGAGTTCAAACAAAACATTTAGATCCATTGAAACATATCTAATACAGCATTTCCCATGACTGTGCACTTTTGAAAGTATTTCAGTGCTTGGCTGTAGTCTTAACACATTGATAACGCTGGAGAGGATCTACCCTGGTGGTCTGAGCCAATTAAATCTGCTCAACAGCTGCTGGTGCCAAAAGGACACAGAGAAGTTTGTCATTCCTGTATCCTGTGATGAGTGCAGTAACATGTGCAACGTTCACGTGGCCAGCTACAACAGCAGCAATGTGCTTTCCAGGCAAAATGCCAGGTAATTATACAATTAAATAAATAAAACAACTGAACCCGATGAACTGCCATGAGGGTGCAGACCAAAAGTTCAAACAAGCAGAACTTTTTTTTTCAAACAGTTCCTGATTGTATCACAGGCTACTCATTTTTAAAATTGGTAATTATTATAAGTGACTTACCATATATTCCATGTTTGAAGCTGGGGGGAAAACTTTCCCTCTGACTTTATTATGGTAATCAAGAATAGTGACCATATCGTTCTGGGAAATATAACGTTTCCGTCTGGTTTTGGGAAGGTTTGCGGCCTCGGTGAGATATTTAATATCAGTGAAATTGGTTGCTGGCAGAGATGAAGATGCAGTGGGATTGAAGGCTGCCAGTGCACTTGCTCCACAGGATATACACAAGAGCAGAATGTCGATAGCTAAACGAATTTCATTCATGATTGATGGCTGAGATGTGGTGAGAGGTTGCTATTCCTTTTGCAGAATCTGCCTGTGAAACATAAATGATTCCCATTTATTATGTCAATTAACCTTCACTGTACCATAGAGACAATACTGAAAAAAACATGCTCATCAATATAATATCTTTTCTTCTGACTTAACAGAATAATTTCTATAATTTCTATTCAAATTTATTAGTTTTCAGAATTTAATTAATATTGGTTGTAAAAGTGAAGTAAATCTTAGTACCAGTGTCAATATTAGTACTATCAGAAAAAGAAAAAAAATCGTTTATATATATATATATATAGCTGATTATATCAATTTCATATTAATTTGTTTTAATTTTACAAAAAGTTTTTGACACTAAATTTGCACTAATAGAAATAAAATGCTTTCAAATGAGCTATTCGTTCAACATTGAGCATGCGGACATTTGTCTACACGTTACACGACAATTTAACACACAATCTAATTAAATAAAAGATATCTTGTAAACACAAATGTCCCTACCTTCTCAGAGATTCTAAAGCAGCCTGTGGATATAAACACGTCGCCTATTTGACGGAATCTGTCCAGTAGAAGCTTTGTTTTAAGTCTTTGTGAACTCTGTGAGCTCTTTCTCTCTCCCTCTCCCTGCTCAGAAGCGCTGCGGGTTTTTATACGGCTGAGGTACCGGTTCAGGAAGTATTCCGGCTTTGAAGGTGCGCGGGGTTCCGCCCCATCAGTCACCTGAAGCGTGACATCATCTGAGACGTAATACTGCGTTTCTTTTATCCATTTCCTGGCAGATCCAAGCAAGCTTAATCAAAACATCTGCTTTTAGTTTGCACAGCTGGCGTGAGTAGAAAAGAAAACACAAGATAAGCAAGTGAATATTCCCGTGACCCCAAAATGCAGCTTAGTCCATTGCAATGGCCAATAAAAAGGCTCCAAATTTACAAATATATGAGTATTAAACCAGGGAGTGTTGTAATTAATTTAGTTTAAAAATCTAAAACTGTTAGTGCTGGACAGCCCCATATTCATTTACTTCAAATTACAGTCATTTAGAAATCTACAATGTATCCCTAAATTGTAAATTATTTATCAAGAACAAAGAGTGCTGCTGTTGTTACAACTTACCACCCTACAACTAATAAGGAAAAATGATCGCAAAAGGCGATCAGGAATTTATTGGAATTTATTTATCGCTTAATTCGTTATTGCATTATTCAGCTTTTTTTAACAAATCACTTGAGTGAATTATTCAGTGACTAATTTGTATCACAGGGCTGCATGTAAGTTATTTTTATGCCCTTCCCTGGCTTTCATCCCTCCATCTCGTTCACACGGATGTAAGTCATTGCTTACGTTGCATGAATGCCCACTACTGGCGGAACCCTTGCAATGTGTTTAATGGAACACCCTAAGGGGCTGTCCACACAGGACGCATCTTTGCGTCTAAAACGCAGTGCTAAGGAATGGTTTTTAAAAAAGTGCAGCGCAAAACTTGAAGGTCTCGAGACGCGCTTTTGAGACGTGATGCAATAACGGAAATAGCCAAACAGCAGAATAGATAGCTAATATTTTTGACGGGAAAAAAAATACTCTTACTGGACCTTGATAAAAACTGTTGTTGTTCAGAGAATGACAGGACAGAGATCCGACTGGGTTCACCCCATCTTCTGACACAGCAGTTCCCATGCTAACTTACCCTGGTAATCCAGAGTTCTCGCGAGAGCACAAGTTGAATTTGCTCAGCATGTTACTCTGGTGTCGAGTAATGATGCTCATTAAATATGCCCCTCGATCTGAGCTGCACCAATCACATCGGGTTATCTGATATAGGCGGGCCAGAGGCGAGCTAAACAGATGACGACAGCGCTGTGACGTCAAAGTCATTAGTGAACATTGCAAGATGGCTATGGATGAATACCAGTTGTTTGAAACGGCTTTGGCCACTACAATGAACGAGTTAGACTTGGCTTTTTAACTAAAAAAGGAACAGAAGACGCCGCTCAAATCGTTCCTTTGCAAGAAGGACGTTTTTTGCTGTTTTGCCGACCGGATACGGTAAGAGCCTAATCTACCAGTTAGCTCTGCTGGTAGCTAAGCATATGGGGTTTATTGTTGTGATTGGTCATAGTGTTATCCAATTGCGTGCAGTGAGATTTTCAAATGCATGCTTGGTGCCGCCCCTCGAGCTGGCCGATTTTCATTAGTCGACGCCAGACCATTAATCTTTTAGATTTAGGTCTGGATTTCCAGGCTAATGCTAACTTGTTACTGTGAACAAAAGCTTGCAATGATTGCCCCGCCTCTGGGGTCTTCTGATTTGTTCACTGTTTTGGAACTGACATTGACGATCGGCGCTGCATGTAAAAGTTGAAATTCTTTTAACTTGACACGGCTTCTGAAAAACGCGGCACTCGTGTGCGTGAGCGCAACGGTCATACACGTCCGTCTAGCACGTGTTTACATAGAAAAACAAAGGAAAAGTAGCACATTGGAATGGATTACTGTGTAAAAAAAACAGTCAGCTTAAGGTTACTACAAATATTTAATGCGGTTAAATGTCAAACTAACTCCAATATTACACACTAGAGTTGTGTGGGGTGGGAGTAAATTAAGTGTGATCTGCTGTGACGTCACAGTCATGGTGTGTTGGGGTCTATGGTTCTGCCCGAAGTGTACATGTTGAGTTGACTCGCTCACTCTGTCAAAATCGAGGGATCGAGCGTCTCTCCAAATAAACTTCCCACGTCCACTTGACGAAGTTGAACACACTTCAAAATGGCGGTGGGGATTCCCCCGAGGGGAAGTGCTTAGGGACGTTCACGGGTGTATGTCTAAAAGTGTTCACAAACCACCAGTTCACAAACTATGTCCTTCTGGAATAAACACAGACAAGTGGGGTGATACAAATAGTGAAAGTCTCACTCTTAGAGTGCTGCTCGACCAATCAGATTTGAGGACTGTCGTGTAATACAACTCAAGTCATGTTACAGTCCCTGGGTCTCTTCTACCTTATTATGCTTAGCATCCATATGCACTGCATATGCATATTAGATATATTCTTGTTATTCTTCTTTTGCAAATGCAATACGCCATGCAAAAGCATGCGTATATATTAAAGCTGAGTTTGTTTTTATAGACTATAAACTGGTATTAGGCTGCACCATAAAGTATGTAGTTACAATACAACAATAGTCTTACACTGTCTTAAATGGTCAAGTAATTAGGACATTCAAGAATGGCTGGAGGAAGTCCAGTGGTTTTTATACTTTAGGGCTATTGCTCTCAACTTTATTTTCTTTGTCTTATTTATAATAATTCATTAAATTGTACAGATTGCACTTGTTCAGCGTCAAGCCAATATAGTGTGCCACAGCAGTTGGCGAGCCAAGAGCAAAACCCCC
This sequence comes from Abramis brama, assembly GCF_963993115.1. Lineage (NCBI taxonomy): Eukaryota > Metazoa > Chordata > Actinopteri > Cypriniformes > Leuciscidae > Abramis > Abramis brama. The sequence continues at coordinate 14,452,220 of NC_139986.1, read as the reverse complement.
TCAGCAGTTTAATCATTTTCTTTGGCAGCCTGAGGACAAATTAAAACAACGTGACGCAGAAGCAGCCCCCTCCTCCCCACGAACGCCAGTGGTTTCCAAACTTTCTTGGAAGTGATATCCTTCACAAGCTACAATTGTGAGAAATTAAACCAATATACAACTACAGTACGTTGTGAGAGCTGCTGGTTTTTATGAGACAGTCTGTGCTCTCAGTGGGAAAACAATGTTAGATCTACTCCATATGTCAAGACTGGTACACCACTCTGAAAGAATATATATATACACACACATACATATACATACATACATGCAGGTATACATGAGGCATTGAGGGGGCAGGTATGATTCCACATATACCACAGCTTTAGTATATTAAGGCAACTTTGTCAGTTGTGCCATTAAGCCACAAGTCAGGTAACATCTACAGTCAAAGCAAATTCACTCTCCCCCTACATCAAAACATCAACATCCATCAACAGGCTAATCCAAATTCAGTATGAACACACTAATAAACAGCCTGACATGACCTCACTGCACCTGCTCTGGTTTTACTGATGCACACTCCTGGACAGATGTTCATTAATGCACACCACACATGCTTCTGCCATCACATTTAACAGAAAAGATGTCTGTGGTCTCACTATTCGACTGAGGATTCTTCTTTGACAAAGAAACTTCACTCAGCCATCAAGAAATGTGTTCTCTCCATGTTATTTCAGGTCTTTTAGATCACTCGAATCCAAAAGCTAATCTACAACATCAACAGTCACCACTGCCCCAGGTAATTAGACCACGGTTAATGATCGCACAGTCAAACAAACAATCACTTCTCATTTGTGAGGGATAGACTGAGAGTAGAGAACTGTTTTGAAGAAGGCCACTTTTTTCAGATGAAACATTTATTTTCTTATTGCCTCATTCCAAGTTTCCCCTCGCGATCCCTCTCCGCGGCCTCGTGGAAGCCCTACTGATGCCAACAGGGTTAGACGCAAAAGAGGCTGCACATCATAGAGTTCATCAGTGTGCTTTCGGCCCATGTGTTTAGACACAGACTCACAGCTGTGAACTCCACCCCGAGGCTTTAGTTTCTTCTCTGGCAGGGAACAGCATGTCTAGGAAAATCACTTAGCAGTCATCGGTGTGTGAATGAAACTAAAACACCACTGCCTCGAGACTAGCAAAACCAGCGTCTGCCCTCAGGGCTCGAATTTGAGAGCTACGCTGAAGTGGTGATTTGATTCGAACAGTCACTGATCATTTGTTTTTGTTTGTAGACTTATCTCAGTGATCTTTTCCATGTGGAAATCATTAGTTTTGTTCTCAAAAACTGGCACATCCAGTTCTTATTGAGATCAATTTAGATGTAAACATAAGGTGGAGTGTCAATACATAGTGGCTTATCCCCGTCATAGGCGTGTGTTGTGAAATGTCCATATGTTTCACATTGTTGTCTGGGCATGCTCACTTTTGTCTAGATGTTACTGCATAGAATTGATTTTGGAAAATGCAAAAATGTCTTCTCTTGCACTGTCCTGTAATTTTGTTAAAGTGGTGGAAATCAAGGTTTTAATATTGTTTATATGTCTATGTGGTGTTTTTAATATGCTTTAAGACAAACCATGAGCAAATTCATAAGTCAACACCATTGCTGAGAATTTTCTCCTTAAAACTGCTGTGAACCAAAGACAGTCTCAAAAACGCGGTTTGAAATCGCTGGTGTTCCTGACATCACAAACTACCTAGTAACCAATCACGTCAACGTGTGACAAGTGGATCTCTGAGCTGGCATGAGTGAGTGGAGACGGGGCTAATTTGCATATTCATAGAACCGCGTATACTAAATGAGGCAAGGGTGTAGACTTACATTCAAGCTATTTTAAGGCATGATGAATTTTTTTTCAAGGAAAAATGCTTAAATATGTCATATTGGCGATCAAAGATGAGTTTATGGATATTAAAGTGCCATTCAAAGGATAAGATGTTTTCTTCTTAAATGATAGTGTTCAGTTTAAACTATAATTCCATAAATTCAAAGCAACTAGTGTCTGTCTCAAACGCTCTGATCAGACGAGGAAAAAGGGGTCCAGAAAAGATGTTTTCCCACCATGTTGTCTAGATACATGCTTTCACATGGGCCTTTCTGGGTTTTCAAAGAATCTCATTGTCAGGTTTGACAAGTGCACATACAAAAGTGAGCTCTTAAACCGAGATCAAGTGTAAACAGTGTTATACAAAGCCAGGTCTATCTGCAACCTTGGTGCAGTTAGAAGAATCCCCATAATAACTTTAATCTAGACACTACATCGAGCTACGTATTAAACATCTTGTACAGATATAAGAAACAACACCTGCACGTTAGGAGGGTGAACAGTCCACAGCAAATAAAGCTGAGGTGTGGGAACATGATCATGCATCTCCCTGCTACTATATCTATTTTTAACATACTACATTCCTGCACAGCCAAAATATTCACTCATATATATATAAGACATTTATGGCCATCTTTGATGCTAGGACCTTATAAGCGCGGGGGCAGTTGGCTTCGTGGCCATCCTCAGACATTTCACAAGAGGTTCTGATGTAAACGCCGCAGGGACGAGTAAACATGAAATGCTCCCAAGGCCTAAACTTAGTGGGGTTTTTTTTTTCTTCTGAGAACGAATTTGTCCATAAATACAACATCAAGTACAAATACATGTACAAAATCACAGACATGTACAAAAACTATGGTTCCAAGAGTATAGTTCAGTTATTTTAGTATTAGCCTATTATAGTTCCTATTAATATTTTGAATTAGCTTCTATTGTTGTCATTTTAATTTTAGTTAAAAAACATTGCAATTGAGTTATATGTTTTGTCATTTTTATTAATTTCTTTTTTATATAGTATAAGTTTTAGTTTTTATTAACTTCCAGTTAAATTAACTGCTTCAACATAAACCTACACTGTAAAAAATTATCGTGATTTTAACGGTAAAAGACTGTAAAAATGCTTCAGTGAAAAACTGTTAATTGGTTAACAGAAAGTTTCCGTACTATATACGGTAAATAACTGTGATAGATCTAATGGTACATTTAATGTAATTTTACTGTAAAATACCGTTAAATTTACAGTTTTTGAAAGTGAAAAAGAACAACTCATTGTATCATTTACAGTGAAAAACCATAAATTGACATTCCCACAATTCCCTGCATGACACTTCACATTTGATCTATTTTTGTTAAAATAACTATGTTTCTTCATAGTTTTCTTAGTTTGTTCTAATCAGTTATGTACATTAGGCTTTTATGTTACATTTAATGTTGTTAAATTAATGTTTATTGCATTTTTAAAATTTCATGTGTGTTACCATGATGGTGTTTAATGTTTGTGTGAATGACACTGTGCAGCTTCTATTATATTAGTATTATATTTATTGTGAAAGAGCTGCTTGTGATGAGCTTTGATTGATCATGTGACTCTCATCACTGCTGTGATTGTTGGTTATCAGAGTATGACAATGGTACAAAACAGATATTAATACTTCAATAGGACGTTAAATTCACATTATATCAGATAATGAATTACGAGTTATTACTGTAAATTTTAAGTTAAGTCTGTAAAACCAATAACGTTGCTACCGTATTTTTGATGGTAAAGTACTGGCAACCACAGCTGCCGTTTTTTTACCGTAAAAATCACGGTTTAATTTTTTACAGTGTATTTCAGTTAGTTGCCAAAAAGACTACATTTTTAATGTTTGTTTAATGTAATGTTTGTTACAAAAAAAATATTTTGAAGAATGTTTCAGCTGTTTTTGTCTATACAATAAAAGTCAATTGTACATTCCACAGAAGAAAGAAAACCATACAGATTCAGTTTGGGTTTTTAGATGAACTAAAAACCATCCATTAAATTGAAATGCCATTGTACTCTGGTTGGTGTGTGAAGATAAATGTTGGGGAAAAGACAGAACGATCTGACATTTTACATGTTTATAGTCGCTTTGGAGCACATCTCTTTTCTGGCCTTGGTGGGAATAAAAGTGTGCACTGTGGGTCAGCGTGGTCTCGCAGATCTCTCTTGGTTGTGAAAATGAGCAAGCCGATTGGCTGCGGCTAAAGAGGGCCTGAGGCTGTCTAGACAGCAGATGAAAGATGACTTTCAGCTTTGGCAGCTGGCGGTTTCAGCCTTGTTCCCTAGCCAAGGTTTTCTACCTGTCATGGCTAATTCAAGAGCATGTATCCAAATCACGCTGCATATGTGCAATTCTAACTTAATGTTGTATGTCAGATGCACTCCCCAATGATGTGTGGCTTTCGTTCTTTGTTATTTGTACATGTTTCTTTTCACGTGGCTAAAAATATTAGAGATGACTGCAGAAAATGTTGTATGTCCAAGGTGATTTAGGGGATGAAGAAAGGAACATTGTGTTTTATAAACTTCTGTCTGTGTCAAGATTACAGCACTTACTTTCTAATTCAAGTTGCCCAGTATTGTTTAACTCTGAGATGATTAAAGTGGAGAGAAATTTTCAAAGTGAAACAAAAGAAGAGAAACTTTCTGCAAAAGAGATTCCAATTTTCCTGTATGGGAACTGCATCTGATAAAATGCTCTATAAATATGAATTCATTATCTTTTTATTACACTTTCATCTGCTTACATACTTGACTGTCATGTAACACCCTTTTATTGCTGTGTACCCTAGTCTATATATTATGGGCATTTATAGCAGTGGGGAAAAAACAGCTAAATTTCTGTCGTAGTCTACTTTGTATTTGCATATTTAGCATACTTTTAGTATAGAGCAACAAAAAACAATTGGATTGCAATCAAACGTTTTTTGATTGGAAAAACGCGCATGTGGCGAAATTTCTGAACAATGATATTGTGTTGCTTATTGCACGTTTCGTGATACTTTTTGAAAGTAAATTATCCAGTGAGTGGCGCTAAAAGTGTGTTCAGTTTTATCAGAAACAGAAGAACATGAATCTGGCAATGTTACCAGTGACTGGCGATCTATCACGTTTGAAAATAACATACCTCCACCACTAAACCGAACCGATAGTGTTAACAAAAGCAAATATAAACTAAAAATACATTGGCTGAAGCTACCATCCCATTTTGTCTTGCTTCTACGAGTCTTTGAGCTCTTGTGTTTCACAGGACTCGTAGCCAAGTGCTTCAAATCGCAAGTGCAATGCTGTACCAGGTGAACTAACAAGCAAGTTTTTGTGAAAAAGCAAAAATAAGTTTTTGGAGTTTTACTGCCAACAGTGGTCATTTCAGCTGGAATCTGCAGTAAAATATATGTATAGGTAGGTACGTTTTTTGAGTTTTGCAAACATAGTGGCATGTTTTTGCCAATGAGCCTATGTTGAACAATGCATTTAAGTTACATGCTTTAGTATGTGAATTTTCCGGAACTCAAACCCATATAATGTTGCTATAGTGCCACCAGATGAGCTACATGTACACGTGCAGCAGGATAAACTTGTGCATGCGTATGTCTGTTACTGTATGTGCCGTAAGCAGTCCAGCTGAAAATCACAAGATATGGTGATTGGTAGAGCAGATACTGTATGCAGGTTCTTCATTCAGTTGGCCTGTGTTTTTTAAATGTTAACTATCATAAATCCTTTTCCTATAATCAAAATGTTTTTGGAGATTTATTCCCCCACTGTTTTTTTCATCATGTAACTTCTGCAAAAACTGTCAAGTCAACAAACTGTAGAGGAATATTTGCAGGTTGTTTTAAAGTTCCTGGTTTGGCTTGTATCTGATGACTGGTGTCTGTCTAAGAATGTACCTTCATAAAAGTTTAGGGTTTTGAAATTTGGCGCAAACAATTCAGTTTGAAATCTATTAAATCCCACTAGTTACATTTTTCAATAAAGAAGTGCTTCTGAGAAATGTTATTTTTAATAACCTGAATGATTATGATAACATTAATTGCTTTTCTATTTTTAATTGACCATACAGTATAGCACATTGACAGAACGTTTAATTACAATCCACCAAATAATGATAATAATTCAGTGTCACTTTATCGCTGCAGTGGACTGTAAACATGGTTGCGACAAAAGCTGTTGGCTCGCACCAAGATCCCTTTCCTGACTCAACTAAAAACCTGACCACCTTGTTCATGATGACCTACTCATTTAAGCTGTCATTGTCAGGATGAGTGGAATGGTACACATAGTCACAAAAACCCATGATAATCAGCGATGCTGTCTACACTGGACACATTGCATAGCGCCATAGACAGATGCTTCAGCCTATTTCTGATGTAAGTTACTCCACGAGCTTGTGCTGCTTCTGACAACAGGACAAGAGGATAAGGAAACCCTTACAAAAAATACTTCAAGTTCATTTTAAGTAAGTTCAAATATATTTCTCATCCTTGAAAGTAGGCAAGTTTCATAAAAAAAGGAACATTTTGAACAAAAAGGTGAGAAAATCGTGTTTTTAGTGTTAGATAGAGTAGATTGAGTCCATCAACACCCCCAAAGCTTCACAGTCCTGTACCTCGCCCTGGGTCGACATTTCATTCAGTAATGTCATGCAGTTTTGATTTATATGCTGTATAATGTTTGATGATCGTGTTATTTTACATGTGGATAAGCAATGCTTCTAACGCTTGTTTCATGCTTCTTCGCCTGTCTTTTGATCCAGAGATTCTGTACTCTTTTAGAAGATGTGCAATAGCGCCCCCTACCAACAGTGAAAATATGGATTGCCAGAAAATTCTGACAATGGCGGGGAGAGAGTTAAGTAGATTTGAAGTAAATTCTTATGTACACTACCAGTGGACTACACACACATTCTCACAATACACACACATTCTTTCAAACAATGCAAGTTTATAAGACAGTATGTAAAACTATGTGAAAAAGTTTTTTATTGACTGCTCAATCAAAAGAGTAAACACAACTACAAGCCAAGTATACTTAGAATACTTAATTTATACTTTAAAGTATATCTCGATCAAAAGATTGAGTACAATTATAGGCCAAATATAGCCTACTTAGAATTTTTCTGTCAGTAGACCTTAAATAATTTTAAGTATATTTCTGAGAAGTACATAAAAAGTAGACTGAAAGTGTACTTTCTTATTTTAGTTTAAAAGAAGCTTACTAATAGCACAGTTGAATAAACTTTTTTTTTTTGTATGGGAAGACTTAAGGCCTGGTCACACTGAGGGTGAAAACTATAACTATAAAGTTTTAATAATCATTCTAATTGAGAATAGGGAAGTCCACACACACTATAACAATAAAGACACAAAGTAATGATATTACTGAAATCACTTTCAGAAAAAAAAAAATCAGAATCCACCCGATCTTAAAGAGCTTGAGCATTTAAACTGCAGCGTGCGCTTAAAATAAACAGAATGTTGTCATCCGTTGGTGTGGACGCTAATACAGTTATTGTTATATAGTTATTGTTCTTGGTGTAAACAGGCCTTTATCATTGAGGTGATCTTTTCGGACTGTTTGCCAGTAGACCAGGTGCAACATTACAGCATGAGTAACACATCTTGGAAATAAAAAATACAGGAATGCATTAGTGAATGTCAGTCAATGTCAATGTAAAATATTGATGATGTAGATTTTTTTAGTGTACATGATAATACATGAGTCAGTTAATCGTAAGGTGAAGATGGGCATGTTGGGGTGACATCCGAGTGAGTCCCGGTTCTGTATGCTATGATGAAAAAGATACAAAATGTTCTGTCTCTCTAACTTCCAAAGCAACAGAGCCAAAGAAACTGTACACCACAGGGTTTAATGATAAATTGTACTCAATCCTTCAAAAAGAAATGACTGGTAATGAAAGATTTCCAGTATTACACCGTGTCCCCATAATTGACCATTTTGGCTTTTTCTATTCAGAGGCTTTTTAAAGGCATGTTGGCAGTGTTGATGGTGATTGAAAATCCATCATAATTTCTGTGCTTTTGTTTGGCTTATTCAACAAAGAATCCATTACAATTTAACGATTTCAGTGTCTTTAAATCTGTCACCCATCAATTTAAGTGAAACCGTGCCGCATGACTTCATTGTCTCCAAAAACAAAGAGTATCACACTCCCAGTTTCTCTTGATATTATAACCGCACTCGACCCTCTGGTCTGCTGCATGTACATGCTCAGCAGGTCTTGATTTAGAAAAAGCTTTCCGCGAGGGCGTATCAGCTTTTATCAAATATCACATAGGGTGGTTCGCTTTGAGGTCTTTCTCTAATTTCAAACAAATCATACAGTAAGCCGTGATACTGTCTTGTTTAATGAGACAATGAAAACTTGGCAAAAAACCTAGCAAGCTCTTCCAAAGATGACCATGATAATGTTGTTTTAGACTGGAGTGGGGATTATTCCCATCCCTGTATATCAAACGCTGACCTCACATGTTGATGAAAAGAAACTTGCACAAGTAAACTTACTCTACGAGAAGGCAAGATTGTACGTTTGTTTGTGCCATCTCTGCTTTAGTAAAGCACATCTCTCTTTATCTTAAAGCTGAATTTAAACAGTCGTGAATGCTTTGAAAACACTGCTTTATCACAAACAAATGTAGCCACTCCAGGTGCAAAATACGTCAGTGGACAGCCTAACATATAATCGGTTGACGTTGTACTCTAGGGATCCAACGTTTTAGTGTTTGAACTCAACCAGACACACAAATCTGCATCACCTCAGTCTTTGTTTTGACTGCAGCTCTACCGCCGGTCAGTTTCACCCACCATTTTTCCTTTGGCTTTCATTCCAATAGCAAGCCTTTTTTGTGTGTGTGCAACAGACATAAGCTTGTTTCCTGGAAATAAAGTGGCTGGAAAATGTAAATTACTTTTAGCTCTTTTTATGAATTTATGCAAGGTGTGTCTAGCGGTTACAGGCCCAGATAAGTTTTGACTTCCAACATCCCGAAGAGTAAAGCCATGACATCATGTTTTACCACATCTGCATGGTGTTTGGGTCTCACCAAAGCACTTAACCAGAAGATTCATTTTTCATTACATTCGACTGAAAATCAATAATGCGTCACTGCACTGAAAATCATGCCAGCATGCTAGTGACTTGCTGGGCTCATCTTTTCACCTCTTCACTTCATGTGGTTTTCCACAAACAGTAGACATGTGGTCGCTGGTGCAAATCTCATATGTGACCCTGGAGTCTGGACCTCAAAACCAGTCACAAGTCACACGGGTATATTTGTGGCAATAGCCAACAATACACTGTATGGGTCAAAATTATCAATTTTTCTTTTATGCCAAAAATCATTAGGATATTAAGTAAAGATCATGTTCCATGAAGATATTTTGTAAATTTCTTACTGTAAATATGTAAACAAATATTTTTTTGTGAGTGGATGCAGCAAAATCGTGAACATAAATGGACAACTTTAAAGGTGATTTTCTCAATGTTTAGATTTTTTTTGCACCCTCAGATTCCAGATTTTCAAATAGTTGTATCTCGGCCAAATATTGTCCTATCCTAACAAACCATACAGCTTTCAGATGATGTATAAATCTCAATTTCAAAACATTTACCCTTGTGACTGGTTTTGTGGTCCAGGGTCATATATTTGATTTTTTCAGCTGTTTCCAGATGTAACGGAGGCCAGCCAGTGAGAGTTGTGCAGGCAAAACTCACTCCCCTGATCCCGACAGACGCACTAGCATCCTTGTTAGGTCATTCAACACAATGTTTTTGTTTTTTTTAAATCACTATTTTACCAATATTTGTGTGAGTGCTTTGTATTTTTATGCTTATTGAAAGATCAAATCACAATAAAACTAATTGCAAATCATTCTAAATCAGTCACTTTTGAGGTCCCATGACAGTTAGAACGGAGTTGGAACGGAAGTTTTTCTTCCCTATTTTGATATATCTGAGTGAAATAGCTTCTTAAACAAGAAAAAATGGACAGGACTTTTGTCCATTGGGAATTGATTGAATGGTTGGATCATTGTGGTTTGCCATTGCTGTGATGTCATGTGAGTGACAGGTTGTCCCGCCCTCACGCCAGTAAAAGCATCATCAGAGAAGAGATGTTGCTGCAAGAGGGAGGGGAAGTAGCCTGGCTAACGTCAGAAGACGAAGAAGACGATGGGCAGAGATTTATGTGTACACGATGGTGTTCAGCGACTATGGCCGTTTGTGCAAGACAAACATGAGGGTAGAAGATATATATGGACACACCAACCCATGTTGGATCCATAGATATAAACAAACTGCTTCGGTGTGTCGCATAGACGTCGTCATCGTCTTGCTGCTCCCTCCCTGTTCTGTGATTGGTCCCCTCGCTGAGGCGAAAATCTGGTCCATGGAATCCAGGCTGCCTAGCAGCGTGAATAAAATCACGCTGCGCGCAAGTCAGCATGGGGAAACCCAGGCTAGAGGGGAAGTTATTTTGATAAAAAATCATGAGGGCACATGAATTAAAAAAAATTATATGCCTGTGTAACTTGGTCAGTAAGAGCTGTGCATGTAAACCTCACTCCCCTGGCCTCAAGAGGCATGTTAGCGGCTGATGCTAGCTGTTATGTCCTTTAGTGTCCTTGTTAGCACGCCCACCTCCCATGCCGGAGACCCCAGTTCGAATCCCGCTCAGGGGTGCGTTTCCCGAAAGCATCGTTAGCCAACTATGGTCGCAAGTTCCGTCGATATCAGCATAGTTCAACGATTTGGTGTTTCCCGAAACCATCGTTCCAACGAACGTTCGCAAACAGCATCGCAAACTTGTGTGGTTGGAACGACAGCTCTCGAGCTGTCGTTAGAAGCATAGTTTCTAGTTTACATGAGATGTAGACTGAATAAATCCTTATCTTTAGCAAAATAAGCAAGCTGACATTCAGTACAACCCGTGTTATTTATTTAGAATACATACAAATGTAATTTATGTCTTTTAGTTTGTCAAGAGATTTAAAGCACCGTTTTTGAATACTGCGCATGTGCGAACGTGCTCTAGCCTACGATGTAAGAACGAGCCAAATATTGAGTCTGGTAATAAAGCAGAATAACTGAGAAAAATTAGAAATGGTCTTCAGATGCCATGTCTGTAATGACAAAATCTAGCGTTAATTCGATCTCAAACTGATTAATTAAAATAAGTTATTAGTCCACCACGTGCGAGACGTCATAAACCAACGTGGTTGAACGATACTTTGCGACATACGGTTTCGGGAAACAGTCGTGACTAGCTAGTTGATTTCTCCAACGATGCATCGTACTATGGTAGTTAAGCAGCGAGCTATATAGTTGTACGGGAAACGCACCCCAGAGCGGGTAGAGTAGGACTGGTTACATTCTGTGCCTTTGACCCGGATGGGAGTGAGGTTTAGGGGTGTGTGTGTAATGGACGTAGGCCAGGCTGTTACACATGGATAAATCATATATAATAAATACTGCAATATTCCATAAAAAGATTACATGGTGACTTTATAAGGAAGCTAGCTTTTGGAACAGAGCTTCTGTAAGCACATAAATACAGTAAATGTATGCTTTGTTTTGGTATCTTTACACTAAAAACATTGCCTCACTCTCAGTCTTTAGCCTTACATCTGAAGTTACACTGTGTCCAAGAGGAGCACAAAGCAGGATATGCAGAATGTCTTCCTTATTGTTCTTTCCATGGCCTTCAAGTGAACCAGCAATGCACTAAAAGTTGCTTGCACTTGTTGAAATGTTGCTAAATAGCCAATGCAGTAATATTTCTAGTCTTATATGCTTTCTGAATACAGTGAAAAAGCAGAGAGAAAAATATGCATGTTCTGTTATAGTTGTTTTCTCATACACAGTGGAGCCAGTGGTATCTTCTCTGACTAGATATCTTACAATGAATAGGTCTCTACAGTATGTGAAGTGTTTGGCTGTCAGGGTCATATGTGACCCTGGATCACAAAACCAGTCACATGTCGCAGGGGTATATTTGTGGCAATAGCCAACATTGTATGGGTCATTGTATCGATTTTTCTTTTATGCCAAAAATAATTAGAATATTAAGTAAAGATCATGTTCCATTATGATATTTTGTAAATTTCCTACCGTAAATATATAAAACATTTATTTTTGTGAGTGGAAAGCGCAAACATAAATGGACAAATTTAAAGGCGATTTTCTCAATGTTTTTGCACCCTCAGATTCCAGATTTTCTAATAATTGTATCTCGACCAAATATTGTCATATCACACACCAATTGAAAGCTGATTTATTCACCTTTCAGATGATGTATAAATCTCAATTTCAGAAAATTTACCCATGTGACTGGTTTTGTGGTCCAGGGTCACATATCTGAAAGTTTGCAATATGACTCTACCCAAAAATATTTTAATACAGAAATATTTTTCAGTATAGACATATGCCTGTACTCTAACAATGTTTTACATTTCAAAAGTTTAACTCTTTGGTTGTCTCTATTAGGTCACCTTTTAACCCTTTGTGTGTTAGAATGACAAACCTTTAGCTGACCTATGACCCTGACCATCACACTGTACCAGAGTAAATCCAGATGGAACCACAAGAAAAAGAATACACAAAGAAACTCACAGTTAATGTCTTGTTTTGTCATAGACCCGCATGTTGTAATGGGGATGTTGTCATTATTTTGAGAAACATAATCCACACTAATATCTACACATTAAAGACATTATTAGCAAGGGCACCTGAGAGAAAACCTTCTTAACATCACTTTATATGCACTGGAGAAACCATTTCCATCAATGACATTAACACAGACAGAACTGTCTGAGGAGAGATCTCTCTGAACTCGTTCCCATCGTTAAACAAACCTCAGTAACTGTAGTAACTTGGACTTGGAGCCAGGAAAAGCAGTCTCTAAAGCTCCAAACATGGTAAAAATAGTAGTAAAGCAAAACAATTTATCTGTTAACAAAGATAAGAGAACTGTCATAGTTTGGGAAACCTCTGCTGTGACTAAACTCTTTCTGGCCTATGATTTGTTGAATGATCTTTCACATTTAGGGGTGACGTTCAAAAAAAAAAAAAAATTACGGACAAAAGCCGTGACTTGAAACCTTAAACATTATATAAACAAACTTAGAAATGGACGTACATAACAAAGATTTCCCCATGAAAGAAAACATCAAATGTCATGAACAATGATTGCATCAGCAGCTGTAGAATTTATAGTGGCAGATCAAAAAGGATTTGGTTGATTTATCATACAGAGCCTTAATTTATAGATAATCTTAAGTCCTCATAAAATCAAAATTGACCATTCATGTTTTTTTATAGATTATTGCAGTATTTATTATAAATGATTTATCCATGCACATCTCTTTTTTTTAATTCTTCTCTTTTCTTCTCTGATGACGTGTTTACTGGCAATAGGGTGACACAACCTGTCACTAAAAAATGCAATTCAATCAATTCCAAATGGACAAAATCAAGTCCCATCCTACATTTTTTCTTGTTCGAGAAGCTGTTTCACCCAGATATACGTCACAGTAGGGAAGAAAAAACTATTGCAACTTCCATTTCATGCCGACTTTAAACTGATTATTTAGAGATGACCTGAATATTGCATATGCCATTTATAGTTATTTGGGATAATAATAATGTGTCCAAAATCACCTCTTATATATATAGTGCCCTATATGATGCCATTGTGGACATTATTGAGCATGCTCATTCAATCCCACGATGCACCTCAAAACACCTCGTTGCTCTGAATGAATTCCCTAGTCTCACTAGAAGATGCATCTACAGCACTTCCGATGCACTCATTGTGTCTGAATTTGCTCACTCGCTTTCATTCATTTATTCAGTTGACTATATTAGTGGAGTAGTGTAGGGAATTTTAGTGTAGAGTTTCTTTAGTTATGTTTTACTGGCTCTTAACATTAACAACTGATACCGCAGTGATCTTGGCTTGAACTTTTTTAGTTACGCCTACTGGCATGGAGGCATTGTGCTAAAAACCCTTCCAATGCAATTTTCAATTTTAGAAACACAATTTGAATGATTGATGATTTGAATGAAACAATGAATTGATTCAACAATTGAAAGTGTGTTTGTGTGGTCTAATGATCTCAACATGGCAGCCACCTTGACGGGATCTCTTATGCAGAATAGATTGACTTTTTTTAAGCCAGTTATATGACTTAGTGCACCTTGTTAGCATAAAAAAGTGGTTTGCAGCCACTAAGTTGCATAAAAGACAGACACTGCATGCTTGTCATACTACTTCATGTAGTAATGGTACCTTTGATATTTTTCTTTGCCATTGTTTTGCAGATCTATTTTTTCCAGGTTGTGATCCACACATATTTGTCATTTAACATAAAAAGGCAATTTTAGTGGGGCATTTAGTTGAAAGTGCAATATATCAGATATACCAATGATCACTCTCTATAAAGCATGTCTTGTTGAAAATGGCACATGACATTGGCATGTAGGATGGAAAACTGTAATCCGTTTCATAGTTTTTAAAGAATTTCCTTTTAAAAATAACTGCTTAAATCATTTGAATTCACAATGGTGTTTTTTCTTGCTGCTTGCCATGTTAAAAAGACTGCTGTTAGGTGCTACTTTTTTTTTTTTTTTGCCTGGAGGAGGACAACACGTTCATTTCTCTCAGTGGGGAAAACCCCTCTTCTTCACTTCCTATCACAAAAAAAACAATACAGTGAAAACACAGTCCAGCCATACAGACCTGTTGACAGCAATCTGGCATGCAAGTGGTGACCCTACTATTGTCACAGTCAGGATGAGGAAGGACGAGGTGAGGCAAAAAGGATCTAATTTGCAGCACTGTTACCTTTTATATACTAAACAAAACAAAAGATGCAATGAAGGCAAACAATGTGAGCTAAATCAAACAATGCCAGACAAAGAACAGACAGAACTGAGGGCAATATATACCAAGCAAAATCAATAAACAAAACAAGGATCAAGTGGATCAAATCAATCAAATAATGAGTCGCTATGACAACCAAAGAAGCCGTTCTAGAAACCATGAGGAAAAAAAGGAAACACTGGAAACAAAGCGTTACAAACTAGAAGTTCATGAAAACTAAACAGAAACCAAACTGAACGTTACATAACTCCCCCCTCCCGAAAGGCACATCCTCGAGGCATAAACATCCGATAGAGGAGAGAGGGAGGGGGATCTGGAGGTGGACATTGAGTTGGCACCAAGGAGGAGAGCCAGGGAGGAGACAACAGTGGGAGGAGCCAGGAATTGACCCCGAGCAGAACCATCAGGACAAAGGCCCATGGCAGAACCGAAGGAGGGAGGAACCAGGGTAGTGCCAGGAGCCCGACTGACTGAGGTGGAGCCGGGAGAGGTAAAGACCCAGTGCGACACCGATCGACTGAAGGGCCGAGGCAGAACCGCAGGCCCACAGGTCCGCGGTGGAGACGAGGACTCGGCAGATCAGGGCGGAGCCAGTGTGATTGAGGACAATGGTGGAGCCGGAGGAAAAGAGGGAGCCTGGTGGAGCCAAAGAGGCAGAGGAATGAGGCATAGCCAGGGGCCTGGAATAGGATTATGACTGACCAAGGTGGAGCCGGAGGGACGAGGGAGCCTGGCGGAGCCTGAGGGATGACGAACCACAGAGGAGTGGGGGGGGAGGGGGATGATGGGTACGGTATCCTCTAGGTGAAGTGGAACTGCGGCTAGAACCATGATTAAATCCTTTCCTCGGAATGGTGTTCAGTCACAGTCAACATGAGGAAGAAGCCGAGGTGAGGCACAGACTGTGTTACTTTGAGCTGGATCCTGGCAGATCCCATTCCAGATCCTATTCCAGAAAATTACATTTTCCAGCATCAACAAGTGCATTACATGGTGATGCACGTGTGAGACAAAGTGAGACAGAGCGAGTGTGTTTTTTTTCATATACATAATAAAGCTGATGGTGTTTCTGATCAAAAGAGATTCCGAGAAGAACTGCACTCCTGGACAATTCTGCTTATACTAATCAGGAAAGCGAGAGACATGAGCAGCAGGAGTTAGATCAGTCAGAAATCATGTAATGAAGAGGCAGCGACGCCGTCAGTGAGAGAGAATATCACTGATCAACTGAATGATATTTGGACATATGTGACAGAATAATACAGTAGGCTGGAGGTAGTGAATGATGCTCTTATTTAGTTATGCCATCACCGTTTAGTGACATCATTGTATGTTCCGGGAAAATGGAAGTTGCATAGTTAGTGTCGGTCACAGCGCCTTTCAATTGCTGTTTTGGATTCGGCAATTATTAATTTACAAATTAAACACTCGACACAGGGGATCTAATTTGCAGCTCTATTAACTTTAAAATACTAAACAAAACAAAGATACAATGAAGGAAAACACTTGTTACAGTGTAAGCTAATACAAACAACACCAGAAAAAATAAAATAAACAACAACAAAAAAAACCCCTAGAAAATTAGAAATGTTGCATTGGCAACTAACTGAAATAAAATAAGTTTAAGCTGAAGTATTACAATTTCAATTTCTAAAAAATAAAATTAAAATAAGAATACATTCGAACTAAATAGAAAATTACAGCACATAAAATGACAAAAACTACAATTTGAAAAAGAAAACTGAATATTTAAAAACAAAAGCTCAAAAAAAGCTCACTACTTACCATCATCTTTTAGAATAGTAACTGAGAAGTAACAACAAACTATGAAATAACACAAATGGAGTTTTGGAAAATATGGCCAAAACAATTTATAACCAATCAAAACTATTTTACATTTTAGCTTCTTCAATGCTATTCTGAAACCAGGTATGTACCATTGATGGTTTTTAAATCGTTCCCCTTATATAAATAAATAATTTCAAAATACCTTATTTATAGGCAATTTATATTGTCCACAAAACTTATTTGAATCATTTAAGCTTAATCTTTCGATCTTTCGATTTTTATTATCACGAGCAGCATGAATTTTGTCAAGAATATTCAAACTCTATACTGGCAATGTACCATAAATCTGGATTTTGAAAACCTAAGGTAATGCAGTACTGCTTTAGCTCCGAGATAAATGCATAAGAATGTGCTTCTACAGCCCTAGTGGCATTTAACAGGCTATATTGCCTGACAAGTCTTTATTTTTTCTGGCACCTGGTGATGGAGACTTGTGCTTGTTTGATGATCTGCTCAGCAGGACTGCTTTACTTCCAAAAGCAAGGGATATCATATGTAAAACAGATTATCCAATAAAGCTTACTCTTCTTTTCCCACAATTAACAACTGAAATTGAGTAGTATGGGAGGATTTATCGTTAAGTATTTCTTAATACTGAATATTTCCAAAAATTTGGCTCGCATTTTTATCGTGCATAGAGCGCACATCCATCCAGTCTACTTCCACTGACAGGAGCAGAAAAAGAATGTTAGGGCACATCTGCAGTAGGCCTATATAGAAAGGTCAGTCTTTAGCCATGACAAAATACCAATATAGTCTCTGATTCAAGCCAATTTGAAAAGAAGTCAAATATGTCCACTGTACAACAGCTAATGTAACGTATTTTGCATTCTTCCAAATCATTAATTTTCCACCTTGCCAAATCAAACTTTTGCCTTGCCCGGTCAAATTCAATATATTTGCACGTACTAGACGTTAACTCAACAACCATACTTTTTTTTTTTTTTTTGTCCGGTGTTGTTATTGCAAGGCTACGCCATTGATGAGAGTCTAGTCATGTGATTTTTAAGAAGTGAGTGTCAATGAATTGACCCTTGTCATCAAGAGGCAGACAAGGAAACACTCATATTACCGTCCATATGTTGAGGAAAACGGTGGGTGGTAGTGACGTAAAACGCTGAAAGACTGTTCTATTAACTTCCCGAAACAACATTCCATTCATTCTAAGACCACTTTCATCAGGTTGACATAAGTGACCAACAGCTGTGGGGTAAATGAAGAAGATTATTCGATAGACATTATGATTATTATTATAAATGTATATGTGTAAAATATAATTTTTGAGGTTATTTATTTACCAGTTTGGGAATCTTCCTGTGGCTGTGGTAAAGTCATTGATTAAAAGTTGTTTTCTCCAAGATGTACCTATGAGGCTTGTTCTCACCCCACGGGGAGCCCCTGTAGCACATGATGAGAATACCAGCTGTGGCCCCAAAAGGGTAGCTAATCCTGCACTGACATAACATAGCAGTAGATTTTAGCAGTCTTAATGTGTGCCAGGTAAATTCTTAAATCGACAGAAATATAAACATTTAATAATAATATATATTTTTTAAATACTACATTTGATCTTTCCTGTAAATTACAAAATTAAAAAAAAGATTTTTTTATTTTTTTGAAAGTCTCTAATGCTTGTATTTATTTGATCATGATCAAAAATACAGTAAAAACATGTGAAATATAATTGCAAATTAAAATAACTATTTTGTTTTCTATTTTAATAATATACTTCTTTTTTTTTTTTAAACTGGCCCATTAGTCTTTAGTGTCACATAATCTTTCAGAAATGATTCTAATGTGCTGATTTTGGTGCTCAAGAAATATTTATTATTATTATCAGCAATGTTGATAACTGTCACGCTGGTCAAATAGCACGACGAAGGAGATATATTCAAATAGGCTTTAATTAATAATCCAAAATCACTCAAAACAAAGGCGAGAACAGACAAATGGACATAATGAAACACAGGGCTTAGCTACATAGGGAAAGTAACCAAAGAGAATCTGAACAGGTTAGGAACTATGGAAATGAATCAACAAACAGGGAAACTAACTTGGAACAAGAACAGAGCAAAAAGAATGAAAACATAACCAAAACAAAACATAGCAGAATATACACATTACAAGAAGTTGTGCTGCTTAATACTTTTGCTGAAACCATCTTGCTGATCTCACACATTTGAACAGTATAGAGTAAAATATATCAACATTTCTGCAGCTTTTACACAGGATGCTGCCATGTTACTTTCAGTTAAAGATGATATTTATACCAAGTCAACTGAGACAACTGGACCATCAATATTTTAGTTGATTTAGTTGGCCCACTCACTCCCTGTTTCACCCTTAAACCTATAAAAAAATGATCAGCCATGATATAAAAAATAATTAAGGGTTAAATATGTCCTGCTGATTTTTTAGAACCAAAAGTGTATTATATCAAGTTAACTATGAACATGGCCCACTCACCTTTGACAACCTGAAAGTGTCCAAATAAGACTAATTGTGTTCATTTTAAACTCTCTATTATTTTATCAGTACAAACCTTTCAAATGTCAAATGTTTTGCTTGAAAAGTGTGCTAACTTCTTGAAGTTGCATCATTATTGGCAGCACACTGACTTCGAACAACCTGAGTTGGAAGTCCTGGTTCACTGTCCTTTCTCTGTTTGGTGTCCCTGTTTTCTCTCATATTGCTTCCGGTCTCTCCTTGAAATATATTTTTGTTACATGACATTCAGACATTGTGAACTATTTATCCAAAATATGTTATATTGCATTTTACTTTTATTCATACTGTAATGATACCTAATACAGCTGATTCTGAATGTCTAATATTACTTTTCATGTAGATAATATACAGCAGTGATAGAATGCAAAGTCTATGGACATGAGTTTATCTTTGTAAGCACTAATACCTAAGATCATTTCATGAGGGAAACATTTACCAAAATACAAAGGTAATGATTGACATTAATCTCAAAATGCAACAGATCTGTTATTTTAGGGGAGCTGGTGGCACAGTGACGCAAGCTGCCACAAAGACTTAAGCTCTAAAATGGCTGAAGCATAAAATTTTGGTTTCATTCATGCAGTTACACAAATACACATACTCTCAGCACATGTAGCTTGGAGAAAATCACACTACCATTGATGCAATGTCAATAGTTCTCTGAAGACATTTACACATTTCCAAAACCCCAGTTTAAATGTTTGATTGTAATAAATTAGGTCACACTCCCACTGTTGATGTTTAGGGTGTTTTTCTCGCAAATGCAAGTAGGTCATCCTAATGATAAATGGACCGATGTTGTTTGATTTACGAGCTATCCTAAGTAAATGCCAAGCTAAATCGTCATCCAGGGCTCATTAGTCAATGTTGTTCTGTCCTTCCAGCCTACACATCTCTGTTGTCTGGAAAACTCCAATGCACAAAAAAAACCTAAATACAATAAAACATTAATTGTGATCCGTGAATTTGCTTCTAGCCGAATCAGTGCACTTCCATGACAATTCCTTTATCATATATTAGAGCGGGTTTAAACATACCTTTGAAGTTAGTGCTGCCTAAGGACGGTCCATGGGTAAATGGATCTGGCCTGCAACTGGTTGGAGGATGATCATGACACCCCCTTGAGTAGTCAGTAATCTGGTACATCCAGTTGACCTGCTGCTCCACATTCCTGTCCTGTCGGCTCTCTCCAGTTCTCAGGCTCCACTGGTACGACCACGGTTTCCTGGCCAGCCAGAGCCACCGTGGTCTTCAGAGTTGGGACTTACGGAAAGGAGTAACAACCCTTTGACTTTATCTCCGCCTTTGCCCTTTGATCCTGAGGTTCTCTGAGTCCTCAACTCCACCTTGGTCTGTCAACCCTTTGATTCCTCTATGGACTTCTGGTCCTCTAGCTGTGCTTCGTCCCTTCACCCTCCGGTCCTTCATCCCTCAGGCTCCACTATTGTCCTCAGTCCCACCAGGTCCACCTTAGTCATCCATTCCCTCAGCTCCGCCTTGGTTTCCACCTCAGCCTTTCAATCCATTGGCTCCACCATGGACCTCCATCCCTCCGACTTCTCCATGGTCATTCACTCTGCTGGTTCCATCGTGGGCTTCCTTCCCACTGGCTCCTCCACTGGGGTCTACAGCTCCACCGTGGTCATTATCTCCACAGGCCTCACTATGGTCTCCTCCTCCACCGTGGTCATGTCATCCGCCACCCGATACACAGTGTACCATCGTGATTCTCCTCTGCCGGCTTCTTCATGGCAGTCTTCCAGATAATGGTCCTGGGATCCATTATCATAACCCCTTAAGTTACACTTGTTCCTTGTTCAGTCCCTCGTTCTCACCTACTATTTACTGACCTGTGTTTTAGTTCCCTGTTGTCTATTCTGAATGTTGTTCATTCGTGGTACATGGTGGTTTACATTTTTCTTCATCTCCGAGCTTCCTGGTGATCCTAAAAGTACAGCAATTAAGCAAATAAATCCAATCTACTCTATATACACAGTTTTCTCAGTTTTTCTCAGAAAGGGTGCAGCTTTCTCATTGTTTCCTCTCTAGATGATATTAACCTAATCAATAAGCTTAAATTCTTTTGTTTGGACATAACAGTGCAATCTTTGTCATGCCCTATATCAATTAATCCAATATTCAACAATTTTTCAGGGAACAATAACTGTCTAAGGTATTATGGGCAGTAGCATGTTATTTTCTCTGGACTATGAATACATTTTAACTGTTCCTTTGGGGAAGAGAAGTTTATTTTATTATCCAATATCAAGCCATTTTGCTTTTTTTCCCAAGATTAGGTTCTGCTGGTTATGATTAATGGGATCACCCAAGAAAAGTCTGGATACTTTATCTTGAAATAGGTGATTACAAGTCTCAGTGGAGCAATTTTCTTGTCTCAATTCCACTAGGGCAGAAGAGAATGTAATGGACAGACAAGATTATAGTTTTATTATTGTCTTTGGACACTATGGGCCCTATCATACACCCAGCGCAATGCAGCGCCAGGCACGACGCAAGTGTTTTTTGCTAGTTTCAGCCCGACGCAGTTATCATTTTCACATCCGGCACCACGTTGTTTAAATAGCAAATGCATTTGCGCCCATTTGTGCGCCCATGGGCGTGCTGGTCTGAAAACGAGGTGTATTCAGGCGCATTGTTGGCGCATTGCTCTTTTGAGGCAACTGAAATAGACTGTGCCATTGACCAACTGAAACCTGGTCAATGGCGCAATATTTTTTTTGTTATTTAAAGAGCGCGTTAGTAATATGAGCCTATAGGCAGGTCCACAATGCGCGTACACTTTGTCCCATAGATGGTCGGCTCACGCACTTTAACCTCCGTTTCCTCACTAGAGAAGCGTTCAGTTTTTCCGCTTGCAAATTCCGCCATGTAAATAGCGAATCCGCCATGGCGCGAGCGCAACTGGCTTTTAAAGGGAATGGGAGATGAGACTCCGATTGGTTTATTGCACGTTACGCCCAAAACACACCCATTACTCATTAAGAGAATAGAGACAACCCTCGTTAAACTAGCAAAAGTGGATTCGGACACGCCCTAAGTGCGTTTGCGCCATGCGCTTTAGACCATGCGCTTAGATTGTTAAGATATGGCCTTATTTCTAGTCAATGCATTGATAAAGGCTTTCTCAATTAGCTCTGATAAACATTATGAACTGTAATAATATTGCTAACATTGCACAATGGGAGTTTAGGCTGCATTGCCCACTTGAGATTGTGACTCCAGAAAATTTAAAATCCCTGCACAAGTGGAGAGAATGAACAGCTTATTCATAAACTCAAAACTCATTTTTGGCTTTAACTGTGAGGTTCTTAGCATGGCAATGTGGCTGTGGTCTGTCTTGTTTATTGGGGTAGGGAAGTGTAAACACTAAAGCCTTAAAGCTGTAAATAAACAAGAGGGTACTGAGTTCATGTATTTTCCCACTGTGAATTAAATTAACACAATAATATTTCCATCCAAGTGCCACATGGCCCTGGCATGAGTGTGTGGCAATTTGAGTGGAAGATACATTTTCTGATCTTGTTTTTATTAGCCATGTGGGAAAAAAGAAGAATCTAATAGATTTGTTCATTCAAGACCAAATGTTCATTTTGAACTGATTTCATGGAAGATATGATATCCTATTCAAAGAGTCCAGTAACTAGATTACCCATAAAAATGGCACCACTTGCACTTTCTGTAGCCTACTGTTTGAAACACTGAACTTTAAATCAGCAGTCAATCTTGGCAGGCAGTGTAATGCAGTTTAGATAAATTTAATTTGTAAATAAATATGACTACACAAGAAACATTAATGGAACCAAGGCATTCGATTAAGAGTGAATGTGCTAGTTCTTCTGCTTCACTGTACCAGTCAGATACATTATTCCAGTCCATGTGCTGCTTAGTGACAAGCAAATCTTTATGCTCTGGGCTGGCTTCTTTTGAAATTATTTTCATTGGCCAACTTTCTGTGAACTTTTTGTTTATAGAATTGTATTGAATATTAATATGGCTGTGATTATCTGCAAACAAATGATATTGCTTAATTATAGATTATTGTGTGTTTTTTCTGATCTGTTCTATTTGTCATCATCAATGTCATTAATTGATACTCATTTATAAAGAATCTACTTTTTGAGTATGTTAAGAAGTACAGTATTTAATTTGCCATTGCTAGCAGCAAATGACTGAACTCGGATTTTGGCAAAGGAATAAGGACATGAAAACGGAAAATATCCCACTGTTAACACCTCTCACACCAACCGAGGCACATTCCATGCTCCATATCCCTCTGGATTGGCTGATGATGTGTATTATGGTGCAGAATGTTCTGTTTCTATATATGAGGACAGTTTATATGAGGCTGTCAGAGCACATGCCCACAGTGTGCCTGGAAGAAAGCATGACTGAAGTATCTGCAATTCATCTTTTCTGAATTCTTTGTGTCTTGTCATTTTATTTGCTCAGAAATCCCTCAGTTCCATACCAGAAGGGGGAGTGGAGACAGTATCTGTTCTGAAATATGGTTTTCAGGCCATTTCAGCTGGAAGAGTGGAAAGGTAGGAGAAATGACGAGGGCACTTCAGAGTACAACATAAATTAGGAAAACACTCAGCTTTTACCATACTAACATAAATTTGGAGAGGACTGAAGCGTTTCCAAGATGTTCTGGTAAGAGGTCACCATAGTGGACATTTCATTCTTGAGAAACCAGTGTGTGAATCATGTGGCTTATCTAACGTCTAAACTAGAACTAAATAAACAGCTGCGTTCAGAGCCAGTAATATTACATAAAACTGGGTTTTCATGACCACAATAAACATTCACACTGACTCTGCCCAGAAGTTTATCCTCATAACGCAAACATTTGAGCTCGGCGGGGTGAGAGCTATCAACGATTATGCCAGACCTCCACTCACCTGCATTATCTAATGAACACCAGGACGAACCGTTGCATACTTTACAGCCAAGCCAAACATCTATTAAACACCTTTGTTAAATTTCCATTTTCTGCAGTGACCCATGAAGCTGATATGCATCTGGAGTGATTTTGAGATAGCGAAACCTTTTTCTCTTAGACTACATCCTGTCAACATGATTTAAATGCACATGCACGGCTTTATCACTGTGAAGTTCACAAAGAGTTTCTTCTGTTTTTTTGTGAATAAGCCAAGTTCTCTAAAACAAAGACTTCAACTTTATTTAAAATCACATCACTGTTTATGTCAAACTCTTGCTGTGTGTTTAATCATAGTTTATGTCTTTTAAATGGCTTATTGTACCACTAGCTTACACTATTAACATAATCAAATAAATATATGGTTTTAGTTTTTGGTATAATTGGTAACACTTTAAAATTGGAAAAACTTTCTTACAGCATTTATTAATCTTTGTTAATAAAAAAATCATGTTCATGTTAGTTCACAATCCATTAATGTAAATTAATGTTAACAGATACCACTTTTGAACTTAAAAATGTATTATAATGTTGCGATTAACATTAACCAAGATTGATAAATGCTGTAGAAGTATTGTTCACTGTAAAACAAAATATGATCAATAAGTTACAACAAGTTTTTACATTGATTGAACTCATCAAAATAATGCAATTTTCAACTTTTTTATGTTATACAAGATTCAACTAAATGTTTAAGTCAGTTTAATGTAATTTAAGTTGTAATGACTTAAACATCCAAGTTGATTGTACTTAAAAATTTAAGGCAGCAACTTTTTTTTTCACATTGTTAATTCATGTTAACTATGTTAACAAATAAAACCTTATACCCATATTGTAAAGTGTTACCTAATAATTTGTAAATAATAGAAGTAGGCAACATACTCAGAACCTTAAAATGTGAATCTTAAGGCGAGACATGGCAGGCAAAAACATCATTTTTTTCACTGGTCAATTTGAAGATTTTGGGCTATTTGTCTTCTTTCAGACTTGTGGTGAAAAAAAGTCCAAAATACACATTTAGGTCTTTATTTTACTACACTTTGTCTATTTACGTCTGTAGATTTCTCCTAAATTCAACAAAAGCTGGTGTTGTAAATCATCGCCCTGCTCCGCGATCGCTGTCAGCGATCGCTGCGATCAGAATAATCAGAATATATTCTGATTAATGGAGTGATAAAAAGAGATATCCAAAATCCCCTCTGTAAAAACCTTTGACTGTAATATGTCAGCAAAATGAAACAAGAATTTTGAATCTGGCTTTATCCAATGTTCAGATTTCTCTTCTGGAAATATATGCAAATTAGCGCATATTCAATGAGATACTACCTAATTTGCATATTTAAACATAAATATTCTAAAAACTTGTAATACAAAAGATATTTGTCTTAATGTCAGTAAGACATTTTCTTACTGGGGAAGTTTCATGCTGATATCTATTAGTTAAAAAAAAATCCTATTCAACTGGGGTGTCTCCCCTTAAGAAAATTGCTTTGATGGTGTATAATCTGCACTATAGATTTGTGCTTTGCTTTTATTCATAGCAACTGAAGTTATCATAAACCAAAATATGCACTTTCTCATCTTGCCAAGAAAATACTGTAAATGTAAAGGTAAATGACAGATGCTGTTGACGTGTGAAGGACAGTGAAAGCTGCTGAAACAGTTGAGTTTATTTTGAGTACTTGGAGCTGATGAGTGTGGCTTGTTGGAGTTTAGTTTAAGAATTAAACACTGGAAATTAAACATTGGAAAAATAGCTTGGTTTTGAGTTTGCCAAAGCAACTTTTCAGCCCTTGCTGAGAAAACAGAGATCCTCAGTGAATAATTTACGTCAATAAACCTTGCTGCCTTCTCATTTAATTAATGTGTATTACGATGAATTATTGTTAATGCTTGTTCCCCAGTGAGATATACCAAACTTGTTTAAAGGTGAATTGTCTTTTTCTGCCATTAGCCAGACACACAGTCCTGCCCCAAACTCACACTATTAAGTCAAAGCTGCTGTGTTAGGATGGTCAGGATGCTCAATCTGTGTTTGATATATATTTGCTGCTATATAGGGGGAGAGCAGGGGCGAAAGTACCATTTTTCAGAAAAACTTAATTTGAAAAGATGATATTTTAGACAGAGATATATTTTTGCTGTGGTCAGACACTTACAAGTGTGGTCTATCAATAGCAGGTGGTATTTTGAAAAAATGTAGAAGGACTTCAGTATAATTTCACTTTGAACTTAAGACTGCCTATGTTACTTTCGACCCCGTCAGTTGGGACGAAAGTAACACACAGGTGGGTCAAAAGTAACACAACAATATACAAGCTAGATTTTTTGTGTTACTCTTGTTTTTTTTTGTTTTTTTATTAGCCTAAATATACCTGAGTATATGACCTTGTTAACATGTAACTGCAAACATATTTTGGCCTTTATATAAGCAAAAAATTGTTAATTTAAATTTTCATTTTAAATTTCAGTTTCATCAATGTTTCAAATAACCCAACAGTACAAACTTGAATTATTTAAAATCTTTTTTTTTATTGGCAATGTCAATCTATTTTATAAAATGTGTTTTCAACATGAACAATATGAAAATTAAATTAAATTACCATAATATAAATTCTCAACATAATGTAACAATAGGCATGTTTCCATCAAGCTGTTTTTATGCATATATTTAAAATCTGCATAAAAACATCAGGATGGAAACCCTGCAAATCCATAGGTGGAGGTGGAAAAGCTATAAGGTATGGCTAAAACGTACTCGGTTACCTAATGTAACCTCGGTTCTCTCTAGAAGAGGGAACGAGTATTGCGTAAGTAGCTTACGCTTCGGGAAAGTTCTCTTTCTTCGAGATCTGAAGCCAAAAAATTATCCTTAATTTTGCATTTATTGTCAACGCAGTGCAGCAGCAGGCAGACCAAAGCAAGCTGTATCAGCGTGCTCATTGGCTGCCAGGCGGCAACTGCTTAAGCCTATCAGTGAGCCCGGCGTGACGTGATCTTCGCGCCCTCCACACCCTTCTAACCGTCAAGAAGGGTGTGGCCAGTGTGTATATATTGCGGGCTCACAGGCTGAACTCTGGTTTTCATAGTCTGAAGCGCAAAAGCTCGTGGCGCGTCACGGCAGGTTACGCAATACTCGTTCCCTCTTCTAGAGAGAACATTAGAGGTTACATTAGGTAACCGAGTACGTTCTCTTACGAGAGGTTCTCTCGTATTGCGTAAGTAGCTTACGCTTCGGGAACCCATTGTCAACGCCGTGCGCGCCGAGCATCCAACACATGAATCCCAGGGAGACCGGGGAAAAACATAGCGTTGAAACAGGTGGCCGGTGGGGCCAAGTACCAAGCACTTCACTTCACATAAATGATAGAGCGGCATAGCCGGTCTGTATACATCAGTGTAAATGGTGTGGCCGGCAGCGCGGGCCCACACAGTGCATAAACACGTATAGGGAAAGGGAATAGAGCAGAAACACTGGTCTATTTGTGGAAAAGAATCCTTCCCCTGGTGCCAACCAGAAAATTAACCAGTATGTGGACATAGTCTGCACTTATACTGATAACAGTGTAGCCTGCAGGGCGGGAACTTCCAGGTTATAAAACCTCACGAATGTAGATGGGGAGGCCCAGCCCGCCGCCATACAAATATCGTGAATAGAAATTCCGCTGGACCAGGCCCACGAAGAGGCCATGCCTCTAGTGGAGTGGGCTCTGACACCCAAAGGACACTGCAGGTGTTTGGAGACGTAAGCTGCTGCAATCGCGTCCACTATCCACCTGGACAGGCTCTGTTTCGAGGCAGCGAGACCCTTGGTGCGTCCGCCAAAAGAAACAAAGAGCTGCTCGGACCGCCTGAAAGCGGCGGAACGCGTGATATAAACTCTCAGCGCCCTAACAGGGCATAGGAGGTTATCACTGTCCCCGTTATCAGATATTGGCAGAGCCGAGAGGGAGATGATTTGTGCCCTAAAGGGGGTACCAATCGCTTTGGGAACATACCCGTGTCTCGGTCTGAGAATGACTTTAGAGTCATTCGGTCCGAACTCAAGACATGCAGGGCTAATAGATAGCACGTGCAGGTCCCCCACGCGTTTTACTGAAGACAGAGCTATCAGAAAAACGGTTTTGAGCGAAAGGTACTTAGGATCCACAGATTCAAGCGGTTCAAAAGGAAAAGCCTTCAGGGCCTCCAGGACCAAGGACAGATCCCAAATAGGAACCGAGGGGGGCCGCGGGGGATTCATCCGCCTGGCTCCTCTGAGGAAACGGATAATAAGCTCATTCCTTCCGATTGCCCGGCTGCGCGTCGTCTCAGCGAACGCTGCAAAAGCCGCCACATACACTTTGAGCGTGGAAGGGGACCTACCCTTTTCCAACAGCTCCTGTAGGAAGGAGAGCACTTGCGGAACCCCACATGTGCGTGGATCAAAGCTCTTAGTAGCGCACCATTTAGAGAACACAGACCACTTAGACGCATAGAGCCGTCTCGTGGAGGGAGCTCTAGACTGCGTGATCGTGTTCACGACCCCTTCTGGCAGGTCAACGGGTATCCGTTGATTACCCATGCATGCAGAGACCACCGCTCCGGATGGGGATGCCAGATTGACCCACCGGCTTGAGAGAGGAGATCCTTTCTCACCGGGATCGGCCATGGGGGTGAGTGCGACAGCCTCACCAGCTCTGGGTACCAAATCTGGTTCTCCCAGCGCGGGGCTATAAGGAGCACTGGGTGCTGTGTTTCCCTGATCCTTGTTAAAACCTGAGGTAACAGGGAGATCGGGGGAAAAGCGTACAGCGGGAGGCTGGGCCAGGTCTGGGACAGCGCGTCCTCGCTTTTCGAGAAAAATATCGGGCAGTGAGCGTTGTCTTTCGACGCAAAAAGGTCGACCTCCGCCCTGCCGAATAGGCGCCAGAGGAGCTGGACTGTCTGAGGATGCAGGGACCAATCTCCCGGGGGAATGATGTCCCTGGACAGTCTGTCTGGTCCCACATTCAAGTGGCCCGGCACGTGCGCGGCTCTCAGCGAGCGCAACGAGCGGTGAGCCCACACGAGAAGGCGTTCTGTCAGTTTGCACAGGCTCTTGGATCTGACACCTCCCTGTCGGTTCACATAGGATACCACTGACATGTTGTCCGAGCGGACTAACACATGGTGATCCCGTATGAATGGGAGGAAGCGCTTGAGCGCGTTCTCGACCGCTATCATCTCCAAACAATTTATGTGGAGGCATTTCTCCTGGTCCGACCACAGGCCAAATGCCGGCTTGCCCTCGAAAAGAGCGCCCCAACCTGAGGTGGAAGCGTCCGTCGAGATAACTTTGCAGCGCGAGACGGCTCCCATTGTCACTCCCCGCTGGTACCAGTCGGCCGCTAACCAGGGCTTCAGTGCTGAAACGCAGCTCTGAGTCACTCTGATTCGAATGCTGCCGGAAGCCCAGGCTCTGTTAGGCACTTGGGCGTTCAACCAGCGTTGAAGCGGGCGCATACGCAATAGACCCAGCTGAAGCACTGCTGCAGCTGAGGCCATGCAACCCAGCATCCTCTGAAATGTCTTTAGAGGAGCGGTGCTGCCCGACCGGAAGGAAGCGGCCAGGCGTCGAATGCAGCGCGCGCGCTGTGTCGACAGATGGGCCGTCATTGCCACAGAGTCCAGTTCCAAACCCAGAAAGGAGGTTGAACGACTGGGCACTAATGAGCTCTTGGTCCAGTTGACCGTAAGCCCCAGGCTTTCCAGGTGGCTGAGGAGCACTGTTCTGTGAGCGATGAGCTCGGCCTCTGACTGTGCTAGAATCAGCCAATCGTCCAAATAATTCAAAATCCGCATTCCCCGACCTCTCAGGGGAGCGAGAGCCGTGTCCATGCACTTCGTGAATTTACGGGGTGCTAGAGACAGGCCGAATGGTAGGACGGTGTATTGATATACCTGACCGTCGAAGGCGAATCTCAAGAATGGCCTGTGACGGGGTATTATCTGGATCTGAAAGTATGCGTCTTTTAGATCGAGAGAGATAAACCAGTCCCTCGGGCGAATTTGCGCGAGGATCTGCCTGGTTGTGAGCATTTTGAACGGTCTTCGCATGAGAGCTTTGTTCAAATATCTCAGATCCAAAATCGGTCTGAGAGCTCCGTCCTTCTTGGGAACGAGGAAATAACGGCTGTAAAAGCCCGACTCGCTCATAGAAGGGGGAACCGGTTCTATAGCCCCTTTGCACAGAAGTGTCGCTATTTCTGCTCGAAGCAGATGTGCTACTTCCCCATTCACTCTCGTCTCGGTACGCGCCTGAAAGCGCGGGGGGCGGCGAGCGAACTGCAGAGTATAGCCCTGTTTTACTGTGTTTAGCACCCATTCTGATGCACCTGGGATAGCCTCCCACGCTTCTGCGTGTGCAGCCAGGGGCAGGATGGCCTCCGGGCTCTGATCGCCGCACATCGCGGGCTCGAGAGCTCGAAACGGAGGGGCGGGTGCAGCGCGCGCGCTCTCTGTGCTTAGACACGGCGGATCGCACACAGCGATAACTGGCCGTTTTACACGTGGTGTCCCGGTGGCTTTGGACGGGGAACATACAGCGTGAGGCGCGACACGCGAGGGCGGCGTTGGGGGCGAAATGTTCGTTAGTATGTGTGAGCGCAGGGGAGCGGGCACAGCATTTATATTTAGAACATGACCGGTTGTGAATGGCCGTGTGACAGAGCGGGCAGTGAGTAGACGGGGGCACCGTGAGGTGGACACGTGACCTACTTTCAACACTCGAGCGGATTCTACTCGCTTTATGAGAGTGGGCTCTGTGAGAGACACAGGATTTATAGTGCTTGTGTGCAGGGGTGAACACAGAAACGTGGGCACATTCACTGCATTTGAAACACATGCGGCGCGAGCCGTGCAACCAGACATAATGCTCTTTTTGAGATTTCTCTGGGTCGCCGTGAGAACGGCGGTTGTATGCAGGCGAGAGGGTGAGATTACCGGCTCGTTGGCTGCGAAATGAATGTCCGCAGTAACCGTAGCAACGGGGACTGACAGGACATGAAGCTTTAACGGTGGTCCGGCAGCGGGACACAGCCGTCGCTTCTTTCCTCGGGCTAGGAGGCCTTAGCGGGCTCAGGTTTCACCGTAATCCTCTGCCGGGGTCCCCGGGGAGGAGGCGGTCTGTTTCGGCTGGAAGAGCGCGATCTAGGGCGGCCGCCCTGTCGTCGCTGCGAGGACGGAGGTCGAGCTGGACGCTGGGTGGAACTTTGCGCAGGCTGGTCGCGAGGACGGCGTGCAGCAGAGCTAGAGCGTCGAGGCAGGAAGAGATTCATAGCCTGTGTAGTCTTCTGTACCTCCGAAAAACGGTCAACGATCCCGCTAACCGCTGGGCCGAACAGGCCGGTGGGAGAGAGAGGGGCGTTGAGAAACACTGCGCGCTCAGACTCTCTCATGTCGGCGAGCGTCAACCAGAGATGCCTCTCTGTAACGGTCAGAGAAGCCATGCACCGTCCGATGGCCTGGGCAGCGGATTTCGTAGCGCGAAGGGACAGGTCCGTTGCGCTTCTTAGATCCGTAATGGAAGCAGATTCCAGACCTTTCTCGTCCATATCATGGAGGAGAATCCTGGACTGTAGAGGAGGCGGTGGACCAGTCCTCGCTGTCAGACGCCAGGATGGAGCAGCTGTCAGCGGCGCGTTCATCAGACTCATCCGCCTCGTCCCCTGAAACGGCGGCGGCGCGGGCGAGAGCCGGCGGTTGAGAGGCCGGGAGGGGGGGCGGAGAGGGCGAGAGAGAAGCTCGAGGGAAAGGTTCCGGCGAGCTTCTGAGCGCCGCATCGGTCTCCGGTGGTCGCTGCGAGCGGCGCTTTTTCTTGCGCGGCCCGACAGGGACATGCGGAGCGACAGCCTGGTCAAAAACCTCAAGTCGAGCCCGCAGGGTCGACATTGAGAGTTCTTCGCACTCGGGGCAGCCGCCCGTAAAGAGTGCGGCGGCGGCGTGATCGCGGCCCAGGCAGAGAGCGCAGATGAGATGGCGGTCTCCGTTGCTGAGCGGGGCGCGGCATGAACCGCAGGAGAAACGAGGCATTTTGATAAAAACGCCTCGCGCTCTTTTAGAAGAGAAAGTGCGTGTCGCAGGGCACACACACAGAATACACACACAGAATAATGCAGAGAAAAAAGGATATGTCGCCGGATAGCGTAGCAGGCACGGATGGCTGAAGGTGGCGAAGGTGGCCGGCTTCCTCAGGCGCTGTCCTAGGCTTGCTGGTCGCTGGTTTCGACGGCGGCGGCTTCTCAAGATCCAGCGATGCGAAGAGCTTAGCTGAAGACAAGAAAATCAGAGTTCAGCCTGTGAGCCCGCAATATATACACACTGGCCACACCCTTCTTGACGGTTAGAAGGGTGTGGAGGGCGCGAAGCACTGATAGGCTTAAGCAGTTGCCGCCTGGCAGCCAATGAGCACGCTGATACAGCTTGCTTTGGTCTGCCTGCTGCTGCACTGCGTTGACAATAAATGCAAAATTAAGGATAATTTTTTGGCTTCAGATCTCGAAGAAAGAGAACTTTCCCGAAGCGTAAGCTACTTACGCAATACGAGAGAACCTCTCGTAAGAGAACCTAAATGTGACTAGGGTAAATGGAAACAGATTGAGTGTAAAAAAATGGTGACACAGAAATCAGCTGATTTAAATGTGAACGCCCTCTCATAAACATCTGGCTGAATCAGACCTCTATCTGTCTTACTGACCCTCACTTTGCCATATTCTATTAGTATAATATGACATAAACATGTTTTAATAAATGCTGCAACACAGAAAAAGTCACCACATTAGCAGCGCGACAAAAGAAACACTTGTTTTCACTATAGAGGGACAAAAGTCAAGTGTTACTTTCGTCCCGACAGGAACTCCGGACATTTAAACCCGATTTACTTTTATACTGAAAAACTCTGACAAGGCAAACTTCAGGATGTGTTACAGCACTTAATAACCTGTAGATTGATCATTACTGTGTGACATGAAACTAAAAACACAACTTGTAATTAGAAAAAAAGTACCGCTTCAGTAATTTACTTATCGCACTTAACCGCGGGAAACGATGACGAAATCGCGTGATATTTGGCAGCTCTGTCAAGGGTTGCGTACTAAACGTGCTGTCATAGCTTGAAATGCTAATATAGTCAGGGCTCTGAGAAAATAGCTTTGTTACTTTCGTCCCGCGTTACTTTCGCCCCGGTTCTCCCCCTATGCTAAATTTCCCCTCTGGAAATAGTCCAAAAAAGTATGACAGTTATGAAAGACATTTTGCAAATATGAAAGATATAAAAATGGCAAAATATTACATTCACATTATATTACAAGTTATGAAAAAATCTATTGCAGCACTGTGCAAAGGTCTTTGTGCATTTCTTTTAACAGGCTAAAGCAGAATTCTTTTTGAGGTAATTATAAAATAATTTGAATTTATTTTTATTACTGGTGGACTTTTTTCCCCTAAATTATTGGACCAACTTCCTTATCTTTCTCTTTTACATGGATAGTATTTTTTTTTTTCTCTTAGGGACAGTATATTGATTATAAATTGATGCTAAGATCCTGTATGTTAGCTATAATTTATAATGTATGTTTGATGGATCACTGACACTGTTTCTGGTTCAGCATGTTCACAATCTTCCCTCCTGGGCTATTAACATGACTGTGTGTGTTTGATCTGAAGCAGGCCCCCTCATGGTCATTAGCGTTATTAGTGGCTGATAGAGATCATAGTAATAGGCCCATGAAGTCAATGATCTCCTGCCAAATGTAGCAGTGAGCCAAGCAGGTTGGCCAAGAA
Source organism: Abramis brama (assembly GCF_963993115.1). Classification (NCBI taxonomy): domain Eukaryota; kingdom Metazoa; phylum Chordata; class Actinopteri; order Cypriniformes; family Leuciscidae; genus Abramis; species Abramis brama. The sequence continues at coordinate 14,418,302 of NC_139986.1, read as the reverse complement.
ACTATGACTGCTGTTATCTTTGGCTGTGGCCCGATCAAACTGTATTTGTCTTTTGAGACCAAGGGCTCCTCGAGCAGCACCAAAAAATCTGCAATTTACAAAAAAAGTCAGCTGGCCTTATTACCAGTTTAGTAATTAAAATGTGTCTTGAGAGGCTCTGGCATGAGGGTCACTTGAATGCATCCAGTGGGCTGCATTCATCCAAACACACTTTTTTTTTTCTTTTTTTTTTCTGAGCATGTTCAAACCTAAAATTTGAAAATCAGTAATGTATGTACTGTTCCAGCTACATGATCAATAAACATTTTTCATCTGTGTATAATATATGGTATATACATTCATCTTCATCTGGCAGGGGTTTTCAAATTTTATATTTTCAAATTATATATGTATGTGTGTGTGTGTGTGTATGTGTGTGTGTGTGTGTTTGTGTGTTTGTGTGTGTGTGTGTGTGTGTGTGTATTTATATATTGTATCATTTTTTTCTTTTAACCATGTAAAGCTACACTGTAAGATTATATCCATAGAAGATCCATAGAAAAAGTACTGATAATTTTCTGCCAGAACATTATCTATACTTTACTCTAAAACACAACACAATGCAATGTCTAATTCAATATACGTGTTAAAAACCAGTGAAAATCAATATGGAAATTCTTTCATATTAACACAGTACATTGGGCCCTATTTTTACTGACTTTTAAAAACCAGAGAGGTACCGTTTATAAAAATAAAAAAAATCCACAGGAATTACGCACAACCAGACATTCATCTGCCTGGAATAGTCTGACCGCTAAAATAACACATTTTGTACAAATAAAACAAAAAGAATACTTTAACAAAGCCTGTGCTGTATATTTCTGCTTTGAAACCCTCCAGAATGTCTTGCCCCATATTAAACTGTAAATTGTAACTGTAACTGTAAAAAATAAATATTTGACATACAATCATGTCAATTCAGACCATTACTTTAACTCTATAATCGTCTATAGTGTTTTCCATATTCCAAAATGCTGATGTTTAAAAACACACGAACGTTACCATGTTTACCGCGCCACAAACACCTGAGTGGCTTGTTTTAACACTTGCCTGAGTTTGAGCTTTGCTGTCAGAATGCAAACACTACAGGTTCTGGTTGAATTGTACCTAGCACTACAGCTCAACTCTTTGAATCCCATGTGAAATGCATGTTTTCAATGCTTTGATCTACTGTGTTGTGACAGCAATGTATGCTGCCCCTTCTTTGGAGGCTGGACACAAGAGTTTATCTGTATATGAGAATGGGGAATGTGAAAACACTTCTTACAAACTCTGCTGATATATTTGACAAATGACACTTGACCCCCAGACATTTGTACCAGGATGCATCATATATATTTTTTTTTTAATCTCATATGCAGTCCATTTGGCACATTGAGCTTTGCATAAAAAGTAAATCCTTGTGAGAATAATGGCAGGTGTTAAACAATTCAGCTGTGATGCATGTGTCCTCTGGAATACCTTCACATTCAGGACCATTGATGAAATATATTGAGCATTATTAAAAAGGAATAATATTACACTCACAGACAGTATTAGCAGATTTTCTCAGCCACTTTCACTTTCACAGTTCATAGCCTTTTCCTCAAATATTTTTCCCTTTATGGATGAGAAAATCAACACGGCTCAACCAATAGCATGAGTTCAGGAAAACTCATGGTTTGATTACAGTTATTTCTTTGGTGCATATAATGACTTGAGGTGCGTTTCTCGAAAGGATCGTAAGCCAACTTTGGTCGCAAATTCTGTTGTTACTAACATAGTTCAACTATTCTGTGATTTCCGAAACCATGGTTTCTATGAACATTCGCAAAAAACATCACAAGTTTGAGTGGTTGGAGCTACAGCTCTTGATTCAGAGGCTGCATCCTTTGAAGGATATGGACTTCAAAGGCCATGGCTCCGAAATCCGTGAAGGTCGAACCGAGCGGTGTTACTGTAAATGGGACGGATGATTGCTCTTGTCGACTAGCAACTGTGACAGCTGCTGTTGACAAGCTGTAGTAATGTTTGTACTGGACTTTTTCTGAAATTTAGATTCAAGTGTCTGAAAACAAGACTGGGTTCACAACATGTCTAAATATGTTCAACTTTTTCACTGCCATGCAACAAATCTTTGGATAGACTAGAGTGTGAAGGACCTATATTGTTGTATACTTCATGGCCCGGAAAACAAAAGAAGGCATTTGTAGGGCGCATTCAATCCTTCAAATTGGGGAAGCCTTCACTGCACCGCTGTGATGCATTCGGCCTTTGAATACAGCCTTCGAAGGATGCAGCCTCTGAATCAGGATGCAGCCAGTTTGTTGATCATATACTTGGACACAATAAAGCAAGTTAACATGCAGTACTTTCCCTATCTTTCATCCCATTTAAATATATAAAGACTTTAAATTTTAGCAGGTCAACAATCAGCAGCATTTTGAAGCATTTGCTTAAATGCCCAAGGGAACCCTGGAGTATGACGTAAGAGGAAACTCTGCTTGTAAACGTGATTAAGAAATTTACGTTTTTCTGTTTTTTTCGTGTTAATGAACTACAATAATCTTGAGCCAACTATATAAACTATAATAATCTTGAATCGATTTATTATAGAAGTTATTAACCAAGTACTTCACCACCTGCATGTGACGTCATTAACGACAGTCCTATATTGTCCTATATTGAAATTAAATTTCTTTAATTGGAATAAAGCTGAAATTAAATTAAATATTGATTTATAAGTAAATATACAAATAAATAAAACTAAACAGAAATAATAATAAAAACTTAAACTAATAAAAACAAAATGACAAAAACACATAACAAAATTACTAAAACTTAAATCAAATTTAAAATGTAAACTGAAAATATAAAAATTTTAGCTAATTCAAAATATGAATAAATACTACTATATTTATTCATTTTTTTATTTATTCTAGTGTGTTTTACAGTTAATGATCATGTAACCTGATTTTCAAAGGTCCTTTCCCAGATGGTGTACATAATGTGAACTCTCTTTCTTTCAGAGTTCTGTGAAGTCCATGAGGGTGTCCCATTTGTCATTTTATGATTTTGAAAGGTGCTCATGAGGCGCCCACTTTGCAGTCACTATCTGTGGTTTTGCCAAGCATGCACTTAGAGACTCTACAGAACATTACATTTCCAAAAGTGTGGACTCGAAGGATGACTACAAGGGCCTAGGACGCATTTGGGATGGGATCAAAAGGTCATCTGTAAGGTAAGGGTACAGGATGTAGCAGAAAATAAAAAAAAATTAATTTACAAGAAATGAGTTGGACATCATAATGCAATACTTCTCCTATATAATATAATTTTTTACTTTAAAGTCAAATCCTTGTTCCCAGTAATAATAATAATAATAATAATAATATATAAATAAGTAAATAAAAAATAAGCCTTTTCCTTTAGCCTTTGCATTCATTAAGATGTTGAGTTCACATTTGCCTGTTTAAGTATCTACTCAGGGCCTGAGACGCTATAGATCAAAGCTGTTGGACACTGATGGTCTTGGCATATTTGTGTAGCAAACACATGAGTATTCACAGGCTGGTGAGAGGAGACACAGAGACCCAACCGGAGCATGAGACCAAGCACTGGCTTGGCTCAAAGCAAACTCACAATACAGAGATTTGAGAGCATTTGAGAAAAGAATGTCCATCATATCGGTCAGTCAGTCACACACTGGAGTCTCTCAAATAAGACAATAACTTGCAGACAAATCCTCTAATCCAGTGGTTCTCAAACTGTTTTTGTCATCTTTTGCCTTTACTTGAAGTACTAATTTTTTTAAGTACTAATGTTAATGTTACTAATTGTAATTACATTCTATAATTACTGTAAACCAGACACTTGCATAACTGAGAAATAGGCTTTATTATATTTGTCTTTCCTGTGCAGAGAAATTAGGTTTGCATATAGTATTGATGTTTTCCTTAATGTAATTGAACAAACTGTATTTGTACACTGTGGATTTTTAAGTTCATTTAACTTGGATGTTTAAGTAATTTCAACTTAATGACATTAAACTGACTTAAATGAGTTGAATCTTATATAACTTATAAAAAAAAGTAGAAATTTGCTTAAATTATTTTGATGAGTTAAAGCAATGTAAAACATGTTCTCATAACTTTTTTACAATGTACATTAAAAAGTTAATTAACATTATCATTTTAAACAATTATCATTATACTTTTTTTTAAAAATACAGTATTATGGTATTATTTTTTACACAGTTTTGAGATTTCAAGTAGGCCCATATGTGCTACACTCTTGTTTAAATGGGAAAATATGTTTTATATGGTTATGGTTTCATTTTTGTAATTTATAGACATTTAAAATATGTAGTATTTCATTGCTTGTGACAGGTTTGACCAAAGCTATCCAATTCCCAGCTCTAGTTATGTTAAGAATTTTTACTCATGTCAACAAGAAAGCACAAAAGCCTGGATATACCAATAATAATGTGTGGTCCCAAATATTGGCTTTATATAAGATGTAATTTTCACAGTAAAAAGAAAAAAAGCGCTGGTATTTTAAAACAATGAGGAGGGATCATACAATCCAAATTGGAGCAGTGGCTTTTTTCATGGGAGGCAACAAGTTCATTTCTGCACATTCAGAAAATTAATTAAGGGTTTAAAATGAGCTGGTATGCTTAGCTTGGCTCAGTAAGTAGGCTTTACAGTGCACAGACCCAGCAGCGGTGACTTGGCTCTCCGGTGTGCTTGTATTTATGCAGTGATTGTTTAAATATTTGAGGAGCACATGTACAGATGGATGAACACAGCAGGTTTCATCATGAAGTTACGATGTTCAAACTTGCAGGGGGGCCATTCTAACACTCGTGTCAACAACGGGAACCAAGCAGCCCAATCAGTAAATACCATAAAACAGACCCTGAAAGACATTTCGGGAAGATGGGCAAGTTTTCTGAGAATGTCTTTTGATGGGGGAAACTGTCTTTCTCTTTGAGCCTGAGGAGAATGTGTAATGACACCAAATGTGACTGAAAAACATTTTCATTTTTTCTTCAAAATGCTTCAACGTCACTCGCTATTGGGGACCAAAATCATTTGATAAATCAGTAAATCAACTGAGAAATTGATAATTCGGTAACACTTTACAATAAGGTCTCATTGGTTAACATTAGTAAATGTAACATGAACTAACATGAGCAATACATTTGTTACCATATATATCAATCTTTGTTAATGTTAGTTAATAAAAATCCAGCTGTTCATTGTTTGTTCATGTTAGTTCACAGTGCATTGACTAATGCCAACAAATACAACTTTTGATTTGAATGTATTAGTAAATTAACATTACGATTAATAAATGCAGCAGTATTGTTTATTCTTAGTTCACGTTAACTAAGATTTACCTGATTTAACGATAAATCAGTTGACTAGTCAATTATAAACATATGAAAGACAAAAAATAATTAACAATTTGCAATATTCAATTAAGCAATTTAAAATAATGTTTATTTTTATCTATTGACATTTTATTGATTTCTGCGGTGTGGTGCTTAATCTTCTGCCATCAATCATTGCTCAGCTGTTACTGTCATTATTTCATTAAAAATATAATAAAATAAAATAAATTAAAATAATTATATAATCACATAAAAAAACAAACCAATAATGTAATTAAGAATATAATTAAATAATCACACATTAAAAATACATTACAATGAAAAATTATATTATTGTATATTATTTTTTAATACAGTACATTATAATAAAAACATAACGATATAATCACATATTAAAAATATTAAAATTTTAAATTGAATATTGAATAAATTCAATATTATTTAAATTGAATATTGCATGTTTAATTTATTTATCTGTTGTTTTACTAATTGCTTTTTTAATCTACTTATTCACATTTATAATTGATTGCTAAAACTGATTTACTGATTTATCAAATGATTATCCTGTGGCTCCCCATAACCCACTTGCATTATCAGAGGGGTTTGTCTAGCATGATTTTTCTTTTCCCAAACCAGTTCCGCGCAAACTCCGCCCTGCAGCCGATTCTAAAGATTTCATTGGTCAAGTCAATCACAGTGCTGAATGCCTACACAATGCTACAACAAATACTAAACCCTAACCCTACCCCACACCCAACATTACCCAATGAAATTGGCTGCAGGGCAGGATTTGCGTTGAACTGGTTTCGGAAAAAAATAAAATAATCATGCAGTTTAGTGCTTAGTGCACATTAATGCAGCTGCACCCACGCCGCTGGCAGCCAGAATTATGAAAAAGGGATGTCTGTATGCAAGCCAAGTGGTGGCAAGGTCAGTCAAATTACCTCAGTGTGATACTAATCACCCTTTGGGCTTGGTACATTTGCAAAACCGATTGGGCAGAATGTCAGTGCAGTGGTTTGGCCAAAAGACAAATTTCACAGTTTAGGTATGAAAGCTGTAACTTAAACAGCTGACATCATATTCTGAGAATAGCAGCGGAGAAGGCCGTTGAACGGTGAGTCTATGGTAAGAACATCAAGCAAAAATTCTTGTGCCAATGACAGACAACAGACAGAGCCACATGAAGCAATATTTCTAGGGGTCTTGCGAAGCACTCAGGAGTGTATATCATGCGTGTCCATGGAAACTGGATTCTCTGCCCACTCCTAGCATCTGTCTTTCTCCTGCACGACACTCGGGCCGCAAAGATGGACTGGCGAGAAAAAGCACCTTGGAAGTTTCCATCCACCCCACCCGTTTGGAGACCGGGATCTCTGCCACTCCACATTGAGCTGTGTGGGACGATATTTACCTTATACCCAAGGCCAAAATCCTCCCTTTCTCCTCCTCTGTTCTCTTTCTTCTTATTACAGTCTGTCTGATCAGAGTTTTCCTTCTTCAAGGGTAGGGCAAGCCTTGGCTCCTCCTTAAAGATAAGCAGGACAGATGTTTCAGACATTCCCGGCCAAGTTTAAGACGCTTCAATTGGTCATGGACTGTCTAGGGAATTGAGATGGCCAGATATTAACCATATTTTAGATTTATTTATAAAGCCATTAGGCCCTTGATTACAAGTTAATCAGTCTGGAGTGAATATAAATCGCACACTTGGTCAGTTCCATGAAAGTGAATCTTTGCCGTTTTCAAGGGATTTAAATATAACCTGGTTTACCCCTATAAATTCAACAGTTCTTCAACTTTATGGTTACTTAAAAGCAACTGTTGTGTGAGCAACACAATAGATCATACAGATTATGGTCAAACAAGTCAAGTGTGTTTTGACACTAAGGAAGTGGTGTTGAATTTCAATGTTTTCTTTTTGTTGAGATAAAACTAGTCTTAGAATAAATATACACTTAGAATGGGAAATAGTTCAAACAAGTGCACCACGTCAGCAAAAGGGCACGCACAAAGCCTGAAGCTTATAAAGTACTCGCCAAGACACTTTGTGTATTCATAGAAGAAGAGACTCTGCTTTTCCAGACTCAATTCTTTTAAGGCAACCTAATGGGCCATATTGTAAATGTGAACTCTGTGTGAATTATCCAGATGTTTCTTACATCTGGCCAGAACACATTAATATGATGACATTTGCAATATTTATAAGACATAACCACACCCAACAGTGATTTGGATACCTGAATTAACGCAGTGGGAAATCATGTCTTACATTTTAGAAGATAAAGACTTCAGCAAATTACAGAAACACAGCAACTGGCAACTAAAGAGCAAGATGTCAAGTCCAATCAGTTGAGAAATAGGAATGGGCGAGTTGCATGATGATCAGTTGCTGAATGCAATATTTCTTTAACTTTATCTCAGGACACTCAGTCAGAGGTCGCTATAACGTCCTCTTTACTGCTTAACAATAAAATGGCAACACTGCCACCTCATGGTGTTTGTGGTCCTACACAACATGTATCTATGGCACCAGACAGATATATATATACTGTATATATATAAAAAGGGGACATAGGAGAGTACTTCTGTTTAGCCTCAACTTTGATGCAGAAGGCCTACTGATTTCAAACAAAACATTATATAATTACTGTAAACCAGACACTTGCATAACTGAGAAATAGGCTTTATTATATTTGTCTTTCCTGTGCAGAGAAATTAGGTTTGCATATAGTATTGTAAATCTTTTGACTTATCAAGTGAAAAGCATGAATGAATGAAACTTGTGCAGAACAGTCACAAACTCTCATCCTAATAATACAATTTTTTTAGTATATGGATTTTACAAGCCTGATGCTTGGAAATCTGGGATTTATTTTTTTCTGTAATTGCGAGCAGACATTTACAAAGAAATTTTAGCATAAAGCACATACTGGCCATGAAGGACTTACAGCAAGAATTGAAGCCATGTCAGTTTGCCAGTCAGTTTAATGAACATATCACTGGAAGAAAAAAAAAAGCTTTGTGTCAGTTTTCCAAACTGATTTGCTTCATATTATGGCAGAAAAGTGCTTCTTGTGCAACAATCATCAAACTGTTACAGTATGTATGAGCCAATTGTGACAATAATTATACACAGGTCAAGACAGAACAATGTTGAATGAGTCCCAATAGATGTCTCAAGACACAATAAGTCTCTTTTTAAAATAATTGAAAGCCAGGTAAGTGGCACCCCCAATCAACCCAATCAATAAAGTGGCACCAACAAAGGCTGGAGCCTTTTTCTTTGCCACCCTGAATGCGGTGGGCAGCACAGCGGATATGAGGATGTTATTGACTTGGCCAAGCACTCTGCGGAATGTCGGCCGGTTCAGGACACGCTCATAATACGTCTCCAGGTTGACCCGGATCCCATTTCCCCAGTACCGACGGGACAGGCCCAGGAACTTGAGGCGATGAAGGGTGACAGCGAGGGAAACGTCCGCAATGCTGAAGAACTCGCCACAGAGCCAAGCCTGCTGACTGCCCTCTTCTAGAGAGAGATGAGAAGTTTAAAAAGCTAAAAGAAATAAAGTCGGCATAAAATGGAAATTCACTAGTCATCTATTTTCTGATGGGGATACTGATCGGTGATACTTCTCCAATAATGTAGGATACGTTTACATGACAACGATGTGCTAAAAACGAAAATAATATATATACATTTTCTCCCAGCCAGATTGTTTGTTTAGAAAATAATTAATTAATTACTTGCGAAGACAGAACTGCTTGGCAATTTCTTGGAGGAGTTGGATGCGTTACTCTCATCCTTCCCTGAGGATGGTACACCTCTGGTAGTTCTTGAAGACTTCAACATCCACCTAGAAAAACCTCAGACTCTGCTCAAGGTAACCAATTGGACCGTATTTATACACACTATTGCTCCACTGACCAAACGCTGGTCACTCCACTGCACACCTCAGATCACTTCCTCCTCACTCTTAACCTCAACCTCGCTCAGGACACAACACACACTCCTTCACAAGCCATCATTCGGCGTAACCTACGCTCACTCTCACCCTCCCGCCTGTCCTCTTTGGCCTCATCCACACTTTCTCCCCCTAATCAGTCCTAATCACTCATAACTAGATACTAACAGTGCAACTGATACTCTTTTCTCCACTCTAACATCCTGCTTAGACAACTTCTGCCCCCTTTCATCCAGGCCAGCCTGTGCCACCCCCTCTGCCCCCCTTGGTTTGTATCAATCCCTCCTCTCTTGCTTCTCTGCTAATGTCACTACTGCTAAAATTACTTACTACCACAACAAAACGAACAATTCTTCTGATTCTCGCATGCTTTTCAATACCTTATCCTCTCCTTTAACCCTCCTCCTCCCCCTCCTTCATCAACCCTAACAGCTGACGACTTTGCCACATTCTTTTCCACATCACAATTTGACACACACACACACATCTTAACAGTTAACACACGCATTCTCCCCTCCTTCTCTCCGCTATCAGAGGCAGAAGTCTCCAAACTCCTTTCTAATCACCCTACTACCTGTCCGCTTTATCCTATCCCCACTCACCTCCTTCAAGCCATTTCTTTTTCAGTTGTACCCGCACTCACTCATATCATCAACACCTCTCTTCACACTGGTACCTTTCCCACAGCATTTAAGCAGGCTCGGGTAACCCCACTCTGAGACTGGCATAAGTAGCTTCCAAATCCTCAGTACTCATCTTGCTGGATCTGTCTGCTACTTTTGACACAGATCCTCCTTTCAACCCTCAAGACAAAGGGCATCTCAGGAACCGCACTCCAATGGTTCAAGTCTTACCTCTCAGGTAGGTCCGTCAGGGTGTTGTGGAGGGTTAAAGTGTCTAAGTCACAACATCTAGCCACGGGGGTGCCTCAGGGCTCAGTGCTTGGACCACTTCTCTTCTCCATCTACATGTCATCACTAGGATCGGTCATTCAGAAACATAGCTTTTCCTATCACTGCTATGCTGAGTACACACAACTCTACCTCTCATTCCAACCAGATGATCCGACAGTAGCTGCTCCCATCTCAGCCTGCCTGACAGACATTTCTTGCAGGATGAAGGACCACCACCTTCAACTAAACTTTGCTTGTGGTCCCGGCCAACCCAACACTCCATCACAACTTCTCCATTCAGCTGGGTTCGTCAACCATAACTCCATCTAGGACAGCCAGGAACCTTGGGAGTTCTGATTGATGAATAGTTGAATTTCACAGACCACATTGCTAGAACTGCCCGGTCCTGCAGATCTGCCTTATACAACATTAGGAAGATCAGGCCCTTCCTATCGGAGCAGGCTACACATCTCCTTGTCCAAGCTCTTGTTCTATCCAGACTGGACTATTGTAATGATCTCTTGGCAGGCCTTCCAGCATGTACTGTCAAACTTCTGCAATTGATCCAGAATGCTGCTGCAAGAGTAGTCTTCAATGAGTCGAAGAGAGCGCACGTCACCTCTCCTCAAAAACTGGTTGGCAAAATCTAATTCGCTTGCATCAAATTCAAGGCACTGATGCTTGCCTACAGAACAACCACTGGCTCTGCACCCCTATTCCTAAACTCATTACTCCAGACCTACGTGCCATCCAGAAGCTTGTGCTCTGCAAGTGAATGGCACCTTGTGGTTCCCTGTTGGTGGATGACCTGCCTAACTCAACCCGAGCTGCTGAGTCTTTAGCCATTTTCAAGAAACTGCTGAAGAAGCATCTTTTTCAGGCAACACTTGACCAATTAATACTAACACTTACTATTCTTTTAAAAATAAAAATAAACCTTGCTACGTATACTGTGCAAGACTAACTGTGACTGGTCCCAGCACTAGCATATTGCTGCCCTATTGTTACTTTGATTGCTTCTATTGCTCTCCTTATTTGTTAGTCGCTTTGGATAAATGCATCTGCTAAATGATTCAATGTAAATGTAAATTTAAATGTTAATTTTGAATAAAACCAGTTAATTTATTATGTCCCCACATCAAAACATTTTTACAATGTGTTTAACAGAAGATTCTCCAACCTGGTGTCTCCTCAATCCTCCTCTGCAGCTCCGTCTCCACCTGATCCAGAACACTCTCTAGTTCATCCAGGAGTTTCTTCAGGTATTTCATGTTATCATGGTCAAACAATTTACTCTAGAGAGATTCACATAAATAGTATTTTATGACACTCATCAATCACTTTCTTGGCATCGTAAGCAAGATTGTAGTCAAAATTAATTGCACATACTCAGCAGAATAAAAACAGAGAGGGTAATCATGTGAAAAATTGAAACTGAACACTGCATGAATGTTTACTTACCTTCAGGCGCCTCTGTTTTGCAATATAAGCGTCTTTAAGATCAGGATTCTCTGCTGCTAGTTTCTTAAGCTCAGATTCTGTGTTTCCAATCTGTGCTATAAGACAGAAATCACAGTTAATTCACAGTATACCCAAAAACTGTATGTTCATATGAAGTTATTACGCTGTGTCCCCGTCTTACTGCGAATGTGAGTGGTGGCATAAGCTGGAATGTGGGAGTCAACGGTGATCTCTGGGTGGAGGATGCAGCCATGGGTGTACGCATCCATCTGCAGGGAGTCCAGCAGTTCTCTGTAATGCTGTACTCGATGATAATACGTGCTTCCCTCTTCTGGGATGAGCTTTGGTGTGTGCTCTGATTCAGAGAACAAACAACATACAGTACATTATCCAAATAAATGACTCAAAAATGTTGCTGCAATCTACATGACCTGCTATCCTCAATGGAAAATATCTTATTTTGACTTACCCTTTAATGCCTCTCATGTTATCCAAAATTCTGCCCTGGCATGCTGAACTTAACATGGTGCATGCAAACATAAATGGAACCAAATGAAAAGAAGACTAGGGTGACCACCTGGTTATTGCTCTGTTGCAGAACAGTAGATGTGATTTTGCAGGGCAATGCAAAACACGTGTGTGAGAGATACATTTACTACTATTATACTATGTAAATATTGATTTACATTATTTGGAAAGCCTATTTGCCATCACATTGGATGATAAATGTTTAAATCGTCAATAAGCTTTGTTAATTATGACTCTGTGACTGGCATTCTATTTGCTCAAGTTCAAGTAATACAATATAATTTACTCTGGAACTATTCAGTCTACAACCGGTAAATATAATGAGCTGAATAACAGGCTAGTATAGATTAAAAAAACCCACATATTATATATATAAAAAAAATATTTTATACTTTACTTTATTAGACTATTATCCTTTATTATATCTTGAACTTGAATGTTTTTGTTGCCCTGGCTGGTGTAGTTAGATTTAATGACTTTTGATGAGGTCCACATGGTTCCTTTGCTTCATCAACAAAGTCGTCATCAGCAGAAAAATCCCTACCAATGAATGCGTTGGTTGGTTATTTTACCGCTCTAGCTACAACATGACGGCTGCCCAATCACTTTTTTTTTGTATTATATTTCTTATTGTGGTTTTGTAATTTTAGGGAAAAAATAAAATAACAGACATAATTGAAATGCGGGACACTGATTACGTCTTGACTCGCGGGATGCGGGACAAAGCTCCCAATTTCGGAACTGTTCTGCAAAATGCGGGACAGGTGCTCATCCTTAAGACGACAAATGCACTGAACACAGCAAAAGCAGCTCAAACATAAAACAAACATAAACACACAGTAGCAAAAAATTACAGATATTAACACATGGTAAATCAGCTGTTAATTTGTTTATTCATTCATTTATTGAACCCTCTGATGCATGAATTTAAATCACTAAGAAAAAAAAACGTAATGTTTCTTTTTACTTTAAAACAACAGCAGAAACATTTCCAACAGTTTATTTTAATTTAAAATATACACTACTGGTCAAATGTTTGGAATCATTAAGATTCTCTTATCTCTTATGCTCTTGTACTTAAACATTTGAATTGATTGTACTTAAAAAAATTAAGGTCTCTTATGTCAAGGTTGCATTTTTTTTATCAAAATACAGTAAAACTGTAATAATGTGGAATATTCAAATAATGTTTTCTATTTTGAATATTTAAAAATTTAAATTCATTCTTGCAAGGAATTTATTTCTTAAGGATCACGTGACACTGAAGACTGGAGTAATGGCTGTTGAAAATTCACCTTTCACATCACAGGAATAAATTCTATTTTTAAAAATATTCAAATAGAAAACAGTTATTTTAAATTGTAATAATTATGGGTGTAACAATATATCGCAATACAAAAAAGCAACAATATGTACCGTGGATAGTGACAATATATATCGTGGATAGTTCAACCAAAATAAAAATTACAAATTTCAAGTTTTCAGAGTTTTAGTGTCAGTACTACATTAAATGACTATGTTGAATATAATGTATAATAATGCAATAGGTGAATATTTGTGGGTCCTGTGATAATGCCAAATGTCTTATTTTACCAGTAAAAAGTGGCCTACATTATTTTAAATATATCTAGTCAGTAACAGAGTGCTAGCATATTCGTCTAAAATAATTCTGTATTTTCAGCTTCAGAATCATGAATATTTTTTTACCAGTTACCATTGTCCTGTGCATTGGGTTATCAGCACCAAGTCCAAGCCTATTCATTTACACCCACAATTAAATATCAAATTTAGCATTTTAATCAACAGTAAATATTTTGTTAACTTTTTATCATGTCTTCATAGGAGTATCGCAATAATATCGTATTGTGAGTTTAGTTTCGTGATATGTATCAAATCGTGAAATTATGGTATCTTTACACCCCTATAATCTTTCACAATATTACAGTTTTTACTGTATTTTTGATCAAAGAAATACAACCTTGTTTCAAAAACGTTTTTGTTCAAAAAAGTTTTTTCCCCAAACTTTTGACCAGTAGTGTAGATATCATATATTATTTAATATTACTAATAATTAAATAAGTAATATTACAAAAATAATTATATAAATTGCATATATATATATATATATATATATATATATATATATATATAAATAATGGGAAATATTCCAGAGGTACTTATAAAAGGGACAGACATATAGAACTATTATTATTATCATTATTAGGATGTGACATCACACCCTGGGTGATTACAATAATTTTACATCAGAGGGTTAATCAACATGATATGCCCTTTAGTACTCTTGTATTTATGGCATTTACACTTTAATTCATGCGTTCTGGAATGTAAATACTGTTTTACACACAACATTAAGTCCTAATCCTAAGCGTTTACCATCACAGAAGTTCTGCTCCAAATAGTCCATGATTTGTGTGGGGTCACAGATGACACTGTCATTGTGAACCAGCACAGGAACCTCACCAGTGGGGTTCAGATGCATAAACCAGGGCTCATTGTGTTCACTCAGAGGCAGACTCACATCATACTCCTCACACTGAAGACCTTTCTCAGCTATTGCCAGTCTCACCTATGACAGAAACATTATGTTCATTTTTTTGGCCGTTTCTTTAGAATTTTATACCATAGAAAGACTGAAACATCAGTTATTTTTCACTCCAACTCTCATTTTGTTGAAGAAAACAACAGCAGCCCAGCTAACAAAAATCTGTTCTAAGAACGTTTTACTAAAGTTTTGCAAACGTTATGTTCTCTGAATATTCAAAATGTCCATTATGGTTATTTGAACGTTAAGGAAACATTTAATTTGATAATTTAGCAAACATTGTGGGAATGTTACTTTTGAATGTTCATTCTAAAACAAGCAGTAACATTTAAAAAATTGTATATGAACCGCCAACTAAAACGTTTCAGAAAAAAAAGCCTTCTATGAATGAAATTTAGTAAATAATGTTTTTGTGCCGACCTTTTGAGAACATTATTAAAGACCAAATAACATTGAATTAATGTTCTACCAACGTTAATGGAACGATGTTTGTTCATAACTTTAGGAGACCCAGTGGGCAACTGATGTTGAAAAGACATCAAATTGATGTCAAAATCAATCCAATGACATTGATTTGATGTAAACTGAATGTCAAACATATTGGCCTGCATATACACCAAGCAATTTCAGTGTGGTTATTAACTTTCTCTTTTCACCTAATTACCAGACATTGCCTTTCAAACTGACCTCATGATATGCAGTATCTTGATCAAGTCTTGACTAACTTTTGACGTCAAATTGATATCAAGGTGCCCGCTGGGGAACCTTGCCAGAACGTTAGCCAAAGTTCTGAGGTAGTTGTGTAATATATTTGAGATTCAGGCGTTAAATATCAGTATTAGCCTACATATTAATATAATATTTATCAGTAATTATTACAGTAATTCGACACAGCCTTTATGAATAATTAACATGCATGCTGTCAGTCAGCAATTGTTTAATTGAGATATGCCATATGAATAGAGTAATAATCCAAACTATGTCAAATCTTTAAAAGTATGTGAATATCACAATCAAAACAACAGACTGCATCCACCCTGATGCTCTTGAGCTGTCTACGCCAGTAATGTTGAATTTTGGGATCGCTTACCTTCTGAGAACTGAATGACTGAGTCCAGTGGTACAATATCAGTTTGGACTCTTTGTTTTTTGTGCTCTCGACAACCTCACCGCTGTCCTGTGCATCCTTCTTAATAAGGATTTCCTTCTCATCCTGAGATTCGCCGATGTTCTCCACCGCCATTTTATCAGTCGATGGCTGTGTCTCAAAACCTAGTTGCCTACGACGGTATATGTTTATGCATACTACGCGCGCGCATCATTTTTGAGCATATTACGCGCTTGCAGCGCCATCACAGGCGCGTACCCGCGTATTCTATTGCGCATTGAGCCTGCTAGCGCGAGATGATGCCCACAAATGCTGTCTAGGGAGGCAACTCACTAGGTTTTAAGACACAGTCAGTGTGTTGAACAGCGCAGCCTCAAGTGGTGGTACCCAACTTCCTAAATGACACACATCCACATTCATAATAATGAAATGTAGGCACAAAAAACAAAACAAAACAAAAAACATAGCCTATATAGCCAAATAGGCTGTTAAAAAAATGTTCAAAATTCAATTTAAATCAAATAAAAAGCAAATTATTGCATTTAATGCTCTCAAATAAAATTAGTTAACTGCTTTATTTAACAGTAAATGTTTATAATAGGCTAGGCCTATATTAATTTTCAAGTATAAATCAGAAGCGCACATTTTAAATGAACCAGCAGATGTCTCTGTAGACTGTTCTTCTCTATCAAATTACATTACATTAAAAAACTGTTTAGAATTTTGACATTTTATTCTGATAATTTATGATATGCAGTTTAATAGGCTAGAAATGTCATCTGTTTCATACAATAAAAAGAGACTTTCCCGTGTTTCATAATACATAATTTTTGTAGCTAAATTACACCTATATGTTAAATATACTTAGGCTACATTGAAATGCATCCATCCAAATCGCAAAGATTTTGCTTAATAAAGAAATGGCATCCAATATAATCATATTAACCCAGTTGTTGAAAGTAGGTATACAGAAATCTCTACACGAAAAAGAAAAAAAGGAAAGAAAAGTAAAAAATAATAATAATGAGAATGGGGTTCAATTCAGCTTTAAGTAACAAAACATGTATCAACCCTAAAATTGTCACATTTACACTGCTTTTTTTTACATATATTATCTAGGCTATATTAAGTATGTTGTGATCTTCAAGTCCCAATGTCCATGACAGTATTCAAATATAAATGTAATCAACCACAATTATTTTTGTGATTCCAGACATTTCAAGAACTTTATGTTTGTTATTGAAAACAGCAGTAGTTGAGGAGACAAATTAAAATGAGAACTAAATATTTTAAGAAACATGATGTCATGTTTCAGCCTACCTCGTAGCAGTTTGTAGAGTTTTAGATAAGTTAGATAATTATAATTTATTTTAAAGAATTTCAAATCATCTTTGGAAGTATGCTGATGCCCCCTAGTGGCTTCTGGGCTCCTGGTTGAGAACCACTGCTTCAAGTCATCATTTTGATTAAAGGGAAAAATCGAATTACAAAAATAAAGAACATTCTACACTGTAAAAATAATAATAATAATAATTAAAAAAAAACTTAAATTTTTAAGTAGCCTACAATCAATTTTTTTTTTTTTTTGTACAATCTATATAAGTAATTTAAACTTAAATCACATTAAACTGACTTAAAAATGAGTTGAATCTTTTATAACTTGTATATAAAAAAGGCTATATAAAAAAGTTACAAATTGCTTAAATTATTTTGAGGAGTTAAAGCAATGTAAAAAAAAATGTATTGAGTTTCAGTGAAAAGTTGCTATTTTATAAAACTAATGGCATGCAGAGTTGTGGGTTTGCAACAATCTGTGAAACATAGGCCTACTGCTATAGTTCTACATTTACATGCACTTATATCATAGCTTTTATCAGCAGTTCACCTGTCCATGATGGTCAATTTCCACCATCTGAACCATTTAATGCCACAAGAACAAGAGGTATTATAGTCACATTATTTCCAACATTAGCTGCCAGAGAAAGAAAAAGAAAGAAAATACATTTCAGTGCTATGAAAACGTCATTCGCAAAAGCCCACTTCTTTTCATGTATTTGAAATTTTCCTATTAGCCTTCATTAAATAATGGCAAACTGTATTGTTCTTCACATTCATATAATATAATACACAAATGTATTAGACACCAGTTTCCTCTTATAAGTTTCTAAATCCTTCCATAATCATTTTGAGTAAATACAAATGCAAAAATCTTTTTCCATTCCACAAAAAATAAATAGTTCAGCTTAAATCTTCCCAAAATATGTTTAATTGGTAAATTCTCGGTAGTCTATTGTAAGATAATTCTTTAAATTAGTTATGGATACATTTTATTTATTTTTTTATTCATTCATTCATTCATTCATTTATTTATTTATGTATTTTTTTATTTCAAATAAAGAAGATCAAAAAATCAAAACAAAGTGAACCTGCGCGTCTTCAGTGAGGGTGAAGTGGGCGTGGCCGCGGCGATGACGCGTGATGATTGACAGCGTCTCTCGCAGCTGAGCTGAAGCGCGCGCGGTCTCGGTGTGAGCTCTCTCTCTGCTCTGCGCAGCGCCTGCGAGCGGGAGGGAGTCGGCGGTTCCAGCGTGTGCGGCTTCGGTAATGATGCACTAAACCTGCCTCCTCATTCATACTCTCACAACCCAAGCAAAAATACCAACCAACAACATCTCCACTGTGATTAATTCTCCCAAGTTTCATCGTTGCTATTGAACTCGGCTGGGAAAAAAAGGTTTAATGAAAGAGAAAGACGAGAAGAAGCGCACGGCAACGTTACGACTGTTTTTATTTTCATCCCATTCTGAATGACGGGCGGACGGTTCGACTTCGACGATGGAGGCACTTTCTGTGGCGGATGGGAAGACGGGAAAGCCCACGGACACGGCATCTGCACGGGACCCAAGGGTCAAGGCGAGTACGCCGGGTCCTGGTCCCACGGTTTTGAGATAGTCGGGGTCTACACCTGGCCCAGCGGGAATACGTACCAGGGCTACTGGTCGCAAGGCAAACGCCACGGGCTTGGTGTTGAGACCAAGGGGAAATGGCTTTATCGTGGGGAGTGGAGTCACGGGTTCAAGGGTCGCTATGGAGTTCGGCAGAGCACCAATACACCTGCTAGATACGATGGGACGTGGAGTAATGGACTACAGGATGGATATGGAGTCGAAACCTATGGGGATGGTGGTAAGTGCCACTGCTGTTTACAAATGTCAAGTATGTTTAGGGATTCGAATCGTAAGCAATTGAATGATTACGATTCCGGTTCCTTTATTTAATGTCACAATAATGATTTTTTTTAGTAGTTTTGAGGAAGAAACGTTTAAAAAAAAAAAAAAAAAAAAACCCATTCTTTGATACACTGCTCTCAGCAGCTTGTTGTCAAATGATCATTGCAGATAAAACAAATCAGGGATCAATTTTATTCTGTAGAAAGACAAAACCAGCACACACACACACACACACATATATATATATATATATATATATATATATATATATATATATATATATATATATTATAACGTATTTCATTAATTCATTCATACAGAAAAACTCATGTCTTTGACTACAAATTATCATAGAACAACCAGTCTAACGACGCCGTTTTAAGCCTCAAGAGCCTTTAGTGCAACATAACACTGTAACAGCTGTTGCTTCGTTTAGATTCGGACAAGACGATAACTTGCGGTTCAGTAAGTGAGTCAGATTAATTCAGAAACGGCTCCGACTGATCCATAATCGTTTTTGATTCACTAAAAAGAACCGGCTCATAAGAATGTTTCGTTTGGGAGTCTTAAAATGTATTGATTCACTTAAAAGAATCTGATCATACGAGTCATTCGTTTGAAAAACAACAATAAAATACTATTAAATGAGGTGCTAAGTAATGAATAAAATAAGATAAAAAAAAATAAAATGCATATATAATATAAAATAAACATTTATCAATGCTTTGTGAAAAAACTGTAATATATTATGTACATATTATATATTTATAGTTTTTGAATAGATTGATTAGGCCTATATATTCTCTAAACCGGATCATGAGAGTCATTCGCTCAGGAATTGTGCACACACTATGTTAGCTTTTGTTCACTAATAAGAACCGGCTCATGAGAATCAGACTGCACTGATCGATGTATGTTTTGTGCTGATTTTGTAAAGGTCTTCACTCTAAATACTATGATTCAATTCCATAAGAATGCAATTGAATGGAATAGAACGTCATGAAAAAGAACCAATTCAAGGTTCCTAACTCTATTTATGTTTTGGCCAACTGTCGGGTCAGAGGTCATTGCCAGTGTGTGTACATAAAATCCAATGCTTTCAAAGTACAATAAACAAATGCTGGTGACATTAAGATAAATATACATAAATGCACAACATATAGGCTAGTACTTTGCACATTACATAATTTTAGTAAGATTGTATATTAAACTTGTGCCACAATCTACTCTAATATGCTTTTTAAATGCATCGCAATGTGACATCCATCATTTACCTAACGCTTTGCATTTTGGAGCCATATTAGTTTCCAAATGTGCTTGCTGATATTGTGTGTAAAGAGTGTCAGTGATTTAAGCTCTGATGAACTCTGTACATACAACATAACTCTCATGCAACTAACATTAATTGATACTTGATATGCTAATGTGCCTAAAATGCATGCTTTCTTTCATCATTAAGTGTGTCCACCAAAGCGTTTTTCCACGCGGCTGGCGTGTTTTTTCAATTGTTTTCAATGGGAACGCCGCGTTTTTTAAACGCCATGAGCGTAACGAGGCGCTGAGCGTCTTTTTCACGCTGAAGCGCTGAGCGTTCGGCGTTTTTTACAGGTCGCCGAGAGTTGAAGAATGTTCAACTTTGGGTAAAACGCTGCGCTCATCACTGTCACTTTTTACCCAACCGACCAATCACAGTGGAGGAGGGGCGGGACTAAAACCACACCGACCAACTGTCACAACATTCTTTCTGTACAACGACATCAACCAGCGGAGCTAACCAAACAAAATGAATGAAAAATACATTTTTAGTATGAAACAAATTATCTGCGAACTCAGTTACAAGTAAACTGTGCTGAGGATATTCTGTATCATAGCAACGAAGCGTCTCAACTGAAAAAACACTGCGCTGCCAAAACGCTCTCAAGCGCCCACAGCCAGGCGTTTTCAGCAGAGCGTCTAGCGTTTTCAGCTGGCTAAAAACGCTTTGGTGGACACACGGCCTAAGGCTATATTTGAGACTAAAATTATGAGTATGGTCCAAACCAACTTTACCAGGCTTGTGCTGTTCATTTACACAAGTTTAACTTTGTTTTGTTTCATAAGGCACTTATCAAGGCCAGTGGATGGGGGGCATGAGGCATGGCTACGGTGTGCGACAGAGCGTGCCTTACGGAATGGCCACCATCATACGCTCTCCGCTTCGCACCTCCCTGGCCTCCCTAAGGAGTGTGCAAAGCAATGGCGCCGTCCTGCAGGATACGGTACCCGACACACCAGTTGGAAGCCGTGGTGGTTTCGTGCTGAATTTTCACAGCGACACCGAAGTCGTCACCGGGAAGAAGAAGGGCCTGTTCCGCCGCGGGTCCCTCTTTGGCAGCCTCCGCCAGCTACGGAAATCTGACTCCAAAACGTCCATCTCTAGCAAACGGAGCTCGGCGCGTAGTGACGCCACCATGAGCCGCATCAGCTCCAGCGACGCCAACTCCACCATCAGCTATGGAGACGGAGAAGTGCCCGATGAGTTCACGCCCATGGAGGACCATGTGGATGCCACCACCACCGAGTCCTACATGGGCGAGTGGAAGAATGACAAGCGCAATGGATTTGGAGTCAGTGAGCGATCCAATGGGCTGAAGTACGAAGGGGAATGGATGAACAACAAGAGGCATGGATACGGATGCACAATATTCCCAGATGGAACCAAAGAGGAGGGGAAGTATAAAAATAATGTGTTGGTGCGTGGGATAAGGAAGCAGCTTATTCCTCTTAAAAACCATAAAACTAAAGAGAAAGTGGACAGGGCCGTGGAGGGGGCTCGAAGGGCGGCAGCTATCGCCAGGACGAAAGTGGAAATAGCAGTTTCAAGGTAAGGCACCTCCTCTGCTGAAAATCTCCTCTCTGGGGCAAAAAATGAAAATTCTCTCATCATTTATTAACCCTCATGTTGTTCAAAACTTGTATGACTTTCTTTATTCAGTGGAATGCGAAAGGAGAAACGTTGAAGAATGTCCACTCTTTTTCATGTAATGAAAGTAGATGGGAATCTGGACTGTTGAGCTCCAAAATGACACAAAAAAAAAAACTAAATTCCAAGTCTTCTGAAGCCATACGATAGTTTTGTGTGGAAAAAAAAACAGGCCCTAATCTAAATCTTTCCCAGTCCCCTGCACTGCAGTGTTATTGTCGCCAATCATTATTACATATTTGGGTCTTTAGCGACCCAGATCTATATCTAACCCGGAAGATTCTCTACCTGTCGCGATAATATAAAACTTTCCTGAGAGTAACAATTATAGGGGAATAAAACAAAGCATATTTTGTTACATTTTGGATCTTGGAAGGGTTCAGTTTGAGCAGATGTTTTATACCATCATCACTGTCCTCGTCAGAGCTCATTTCCCAGTATTCAGCATCTGGCTCATATTCACGATCTCAAACATGTTCTCAAAACTATCATTTGCAACATGTTCAAAATCAATATTTTGATCCCTGACAGCTTCTTAAAATAAAAACTTAAAATAAAAGTAAATAAAGCTAAATATAAATATATAAAAAATGTATAAAAATGACAAAAGCCCATAACAAAATTACTAAAACTTTAAATAAATAAAAAACTGAAAATATAAAAATAAAAGCCTATTAAAATAAATAAATAATATAATAATATTATATAATAAAAATTAAATGGTATAAAAATGAAACTCCACTGTAGCTTTTAGTTGCACTTCCACATATTCATATTCAGAACATGTTGATAATCTGTCAAAATTTGGTCTGTTAGTCACAAAAAGCTATATGGCTTTCAAATAAATGGTATATAGCACATGAGTCGTATGGACTACTTTCATGATAGTTTAATGGTGTTTTTTTGTCATTTTGAAGCTCAACAGCACAGATCCCCATGTGCGATCATCATTTTATGGCCATTACATTCTTCTCTTTTGTATTGGATGTAAGAAAGTCAAATGTGTTTTAAACGACATGAAAGTGAGTAAATGATGATAGACATTATAACAACAATGAGACATCAAGAATTTGTAATATATCATGTGCAATCTCGACAGGTTGACTTGAAACTGTTGTGA
Organism: Abramis brama; assembly: GCF_963993115.1. Classification (NCBI taxonomy): domain Eukaryota; kingdom Metazoa; phylum Chordata; class Actinopteri; order Cypriniformes; family Leuciscidae; genus Abramis; species Abramis brama. The sequence continues at coordinate 14,395,053 of NC_139986.1, read as the reverse complement.
TCAAGTTCACCAACCACATCAAGCCTTCTGTAACATTCCCAAGATTGTTACTACTTGCACTGTTAAGCTGTGATGTCTGCATGGTTCAGACGTATGGCGTATGGGGCGACTATTCAGATTTCATTCATTAACCGTATGTCATAGACCTATTTTTAGATGTTGCTTCAGAGTCACACCAACCATGTTCAGCAAAGCTCAGGTGTTTTTAACAGATTTCTTTTGTTTGATCTTCTTTATGAAGTCCGAATTTTAAAAGGTTTCACAAACAACCTTTTTGAGGATTGGTGTCTATTATTTGTCCATAGCTCAGGTGCACAGGGAGCAGTCATGAGGTCATGCATCTCATGTACTCTATTATGATGTCTGTTCCCTTGCCAAGAGCCATACTAGACAGACATATTTTAATAGATGTGTTGTGTAAACCACTTATTCAAGGCACGCAAATTCAAAGCATCCTAAACAGGTCTTGGGGAACTCACATGCTCATGTTACTTCCATTAACCACCCGAACAGATGCTTCGTCAAACATCTTCAATCAAACGTCTTCAGTAGACCAAATTCCAGTATAAGGTATGAATGTATACAGACACACTGTATGAGCATAACCAGTGGATTAGAGAGTTTACTTGCAGCCAATGAAGGATTAATGAAGGATTATCCAAGTCTGTGATTTTTACACAAACAAACATTAGAGTATTTTAATATAGTGAAAGCTATCCTTATGTGCTCCCACTCATAATGTTGAAGCCACTGAATGAGCAAGGGTCTTGGTTCACAAATTAGTGGGCTTGCACTTAAAAAAATGACTTCTTAATGGGTTTTATAGGGATAGTTCACCCAAAAATTATTAATAATTTACTCACCCTCAAGTTGTTACAAACCTATATGACTTTCTTTCTTTTACACAAATACATGTTTTCAACATTGATAATAATATGACATATTTATTCAGCGTCAAATCAGCATATTATAATGATTTCTGAAGGATCATGTGACAGAAGACTGGAGTAATGATGCTGAAAATTCACCTTTGCCATCACAGGAATAAATTACATTTTAACATATATTAAAATAGAAAACAGTTTTTTCTGATCATTATTATTGTATTTTTGATCAAATAAATGCAGCCTTGGTGAGGCATAAGAGACTTATTTCAAAGACATTACAAAATCTTCCCAACCCTAAACTTACCTAAACGGTAGTGTAGATAGTTTCCATATTCTCAGTTAGAATGGAAGACATTGTGCCATTTTAATGGCCCAAAGCCAACACAGAAATGATGTGATTGGTATAAAGCGACTGACCAGAATTGCACAGATTCTGACTTCCTGTGTCACTCCAATTTGGAACTGAACCAGTAACCTTTGTAACATTTAACCCCTACCAAACGTAGGTGTAACGAATAAAAGAGCACTTTTCAGTCCAGATCTTTTATTTCTGGGTTAAAGACCATAAATAAAAGACCATCATTAGTAAATTATTGTTGGTATGTGTATAAGAGCACGTCTGCCTCATGTATGTGTTCCGGCTGCCTCATGACTCTGACGTTCTGACCTCATGTTAGTGATCAGCCAATCAATAAATAAATATCATGATGTAGAATATAGGCAGCACTGCCAGTGTACAAAGGGGTCAAACAGGTTAACAGTTGGTTTGAGTGGCACTTTCTGGCTATTTACAGTTTCTGTGTTTATTATAACATGGAATAAGCCACATAGCACATACTGGGCACCATTAGCTGAGTATCTGGCATTTGTCCCACTCAAGAGTGACCTGTGTTCTGTGGTTACCTCTCCCTCAGCGAGCAGTGGGTCAGGGTTACAGGGCTTACGCTCCAGGGTCAGTACCAGTGCTATGAAATTAAAGTAAAGCCATTTTACTATGCATTACTTGCATTCAGTTACAGCTGAACTAGAGCTTGCTTGCAGGCTAACGGTTACGATCTTGGCTGGCTATCAGTGCTTTAGAGATTGATACAGTAATACTGCTCCGTATCTTCACTCCACCCTGGAGTGTATTCTCTTTAAAGGGTCGTAAATATAATCCCACACACCCCCTTTCCCGAGGGGCTGGGCTCTTGCTGTGGTCAACAGAATCTGCTGTTTTAGGAGTTGGTGTGAAAGGTTAACTTGCGTACTTGGCCTCACTGTGAAAGGAAACGTGATAGATTCAGTGTCAGGGCAACTACAGAATATAACAGGTTCACTTTAGGATAAGACACAGTGTTAGTCAGGGGAATTGTTGACAATTTGGTTGGTTGTACACATTGGCGGGGTTAGCTTTAACTTTGTTTGGACCTATAATTAGGTTGAATCAATCACTTATTATTGAATAGCATTTCTTTATTATCACTCCTTAAAAAAGTTGACACATCAAGAGCTTCAAAAAATAAAATAAAAAAGAAATTCATCTGACTGCCCAGTGCCCAGGTCACATTTCACCCTAGAATTTATTTACAATAAAAAATACTGTAATTCTCTTTTATTTTAAAGGCACAGAACATGCGGCCATAACCTATAAATACTTATTACATTTAAATATTGTCTTTTTTCATTTTACATTTATGCGAATTAGGGTCAGTAGGGAAAATAAGGTCAATTTAAAAGAAAATCTTAATGGTGCAAAAATAAGTTTAGTTTCTTTGTTTCTTATTTGTTCTTTAGGTTTTTCAAATGAAATATGACCCTAAGAACGAATTGAAACCTGCGGGGGGTCACATTAGGCCATTGATATTTATTAACTCCCAATACGTTGAGCATGAGCATAAATTGATAGAAATTTCTAAATGTGGTATGGATATGCGCACCCATCCCCCCCAATTTATAATGACTGCCTTGCCACTGGCTATACTAGTGATTATGAATGAGAGAATGAGAGAGGTAAAAGAGCCCTTCAATTTTTCCTCCCACCTTTCTCACCCTCTTCACACTCAGCTCCAGTTGATATTAGTCATTCACCATAAAAAGGAGGGAGTATAGGAGCGTTTAATTGTTCAGTCAACCTACAGCCCTGTGCTCTCTCTCTCTCTCTCTCTCTCTCTCTCTCTCTCTCTCTCTCTCTCTCTCTCTCTCTCTCTCTCTCTCTCTCTCTCATGCTCACTGGTGTGTCAGCAGCACAGAACTCTGGCTGACTAAATAAGGCAAGGATGGAGTCAACTTATCAGCTCTGGACAGAAATACATAAGCCAGTAAACAGTTGATACAGTAGCCCATCACTGCCAGGCTGTCATCTGTCCTACGTGCCAATAGAGCTCACAAATGTTTATCGTCAATCGCAACAATGACTTCATCTGCATTTGTCCCTTACTCGCATGCGAGAACACAGATATAAACACGCTGACACACTGACTATGAGCCAGTAAGTTAGTAAAGGAAACAGCAAAGAATAACAATAATTATGACATAAAATGCTGGATGTAGGTTATTTCAATCAACTATAGGAAATAAAAAGCTGCATTTACTTGATCAATAATACAGTAAAACAGTACTATTGTGATAGATTATTACAATTGTTTTATATTTGAATACATTTTTCAATATAATTTGTAATTCAGCAGCCATTACTTAGGTCTTCAACGTGGCATGAACCTTCAGAAATCATTCTGATATGATGATTTGCTGCTCAAGAAATTAATTATCAATGTTTTTTAAAAAGAAAAATTCAAATGAACCACATTTATTTGAATGTATCCTGAATAAAAGTATTGATTTCGATTTCTTTTTTTCTTACTGACCCCAAACTTTTGAACGGTAGTGTATTTAACATAAAAATAATATAAATAAATAAATATTATAAGGCTAAGAAATTATAGTTTGCATGTTCCAATGTTCAAACTGTTGAATATAATATATAATTAGACCATTCATTTTAGGCAGTGCTTTAGAAGGCACAGAGCCAGTTTTAAAAAGCACAGAGTGTTTTACAGTGTGTGAAAAAATCCACTTACAGGAAAGAGCAGACTCTGATTGGTTGACGAAGCTGTCCGTTACCTGCTTCGCCCAATCCCTCCATCTGTATATCGCTGTGGCAGAACTGCAGTGAGGGATTACTTCATGTTGACAGGTTATGAGTGAGGAGCCTGTCCACATCCAGCTCAACGCGGGCCCACGTGAGAGCCACCCTACCCTCCAGCACAGCGCAACCACTAAAATTAAACGTGCTGATGCCGAACTCCCAACAAGTCCCCTTATTAGAGCTTAATATGAGCAACACATAAAAAGACTGATAGACGCAGCCATCGTATTTTTAATTAATACATTCTGGAATGAGGACACATAAATTATAGCTGTGGTGAAAATGGAAAGCATGCTCGATTACATCTCAATTTCTCTAAGAATGCTGCCATGATTAGTTTGTAGTGTGGCAAGTCCATTGCTGGATAAGTAGAATGTCAGTAAAATTGAAGCGAAATGTGATTATTGAAACACTTGCATAATTTATGTTAATATGTAATAATCCACAGCTGTAGTGATTGATATTAGCAATCGTGTTTAACGCCAAGATTAGTGTCTCACTGTCAGACAAAACATCTGCCAGCTTTATCATGCGGCCTCTCCATCCTCACCCTCCCTTTTGGAGCATCACATGGTATTAATAACAGAAAGATCTCTGTGTACAGTAAATATTAGGAACGGCACTGAATTGGCACGTAAAACTGCCCTGATCCGCACCTCTGGACAGAACACCGCTGTGTCAAAGATTTTTGTTTTTGTTAGTATCCATTAAACCTTCGCAATCTCTGCCTGTATATTAATCCCACTGTATCTGTCTTCACTTCCTGTGCTACATCTTTAATGCCACCACCTTTTTCTAAGCTCATTAGATCATTCAGGAGATTTTAATCCTGTGTGCTTATCGTAGAGCTTATTGAACTTTATATGACCCAATATGAATATAATAATCGGCACAGTGCCACACTGCGAAACATGGAATTTCTCACTCTTTGCGTGGCAGTGAAAATATTTTGTCGTCCTTTAAACGATATATGTTTATATATTAGAGAAGCAAATTGTGTAATAAGCTGTTACTTATAAAGATAAAAAATTTAATGATAAAAAAAATATTTTAAAATATAAACCATACAAATGTAAAGACAAATCAAATGTCCAAAAAAAGAAGAAAAAAAGAAAAGAAAAATTCAGGTTGATTCAAGAATTATTTTGTATTTATATAATGTTATAAGCTGAATTTTCAGCATCATTACTCCAGTCTTCAGTATCACATGATCTTCAGAAATCATTCTAATATGATGATTTGCTGCTCAAGAAACATATCTTATTATTATCCATGTTGAAAACATTTGTGTTGCTTAATATTTTTGTGGAAACCGTGATACATTTTCTCAGGATTTGTTGATGAATAGAAAGTTCAAAAGTTGTTTTGTAACATTTATAAATTTCTTTTCTGTCACTTATGATCAGTTTAAGGCATCCTTTCTGAATAAAAGTATTAATTTCTTAAAAATAAAAATAAATCTTACCAACCCCAAACTTTTTAACAGCAGTGCATGTTTAGATATTTTTAAATCATATATTTTTTACAGTGCATATGGATTAAGAATCAATATTATATATACCGATATTGCACAAGTAAACAACATACTAGTATTACAGTTTTTCTCAGTCGCTTTGGTGCATTTCTCACATCACTATTTACATTTGCACAACAGTTAATGCAGTTCTCAAAACAATTAGTACAAACTGCAAAACCTAGTTGATAACCTGCAAAAGCGTGTCACTTGCTCAAAATGGATAGCTCATTCCTCAAAAGCAAGTATTCATGTCAATGAAAGTGTCAGTGTCATCAAGATGAAAAGTCCTGACACCATTGTTTATGAACAAGGTCATGTTTTCATTATGACAGTTTACTCTGTAAATGTTTTCCAATGCAAAAAAGTCAGATCTTGGTGACACTACCTGAAAATGCTCAAGACAGCACTATATAGTATTTGCACAGCCATTTGAAAAATACAGTAAGTTGTATGTTTCACATTTTTACTGCATATGCTCTTTGCAATTCTAATTTGTTCACAGCATTGTGCAAAAGAAAAAATACACCCTTATTTACAACAAACATAAACTCCCTTTGGGTAGAGTACATATTGGAACTGAACATACAACATAGTACTGTAATCATTCATGCACATCCAGACGTTCCTCTCTGTCTGGCCACATAATTTCATCTACATCACAGTGAATATCATCTCTTGCAATCAGAAAAAGAGAAAGGGTCTTGCTTTTTTCAGGAAAAAAAAGATTTAAAAAAATGTATAAAATTTGCTTGACAGATTTTGACAACTAGTTCAACATTTTTGTATGTAATGACTCAAGCAATGAAATGAGGACTATTAGTTTTATATGGAATGACTATTCAGCATTCACAAGTATAGTTAATTTTGACTGACATGACATAAGCAAAGGATAATGTTATAAAACAGCAGAGAGTTGTATGAAAGCAATTGATGCATGTCCAAAAGCATTTGCAATTTGTTGGAAGGAATGAGAAACTGCTACTATGATGTGCACAAATGACTAAATGTTGTGGAGGTTGAACTAACTGTTGTGCAAATGTAAATAGTGATGTGAGAAATGCACCAAAGCGACTGAGAAAAACTGTAAGACTGTGGGCCCTAGCTTGCACCCATTCATTCCTATTTTGCACCCACACAAAGCGTGCTTTTCCCTCCACAAAAGCACGTCGCTAAACTAGGGAATGAACTTGCGCTCCCTGGGCGGTTCAGCGCAAAAAAGGAGGCGTGTCCCGGCGCAAACAATCCCTGGTGCTATTTTACTGTTCCATAAAACAATTGCGCCACTGGCCAGAAAAAAACTAGTCTAAAGTCAATGGCGCGTCGCGCGTTGTTCATTATGCTATTTTAAGGGCGCATGCTTGACCATAATGTATAGCGTGCACAACGCGCATACACTTTGATTCTCTAATCTACACAGAAGCAGCAGTTTTCATTTTTGCAAATCATATTATTACAAACGATAGATAGATAGATAGATAGATAGATAGATAGATAGATAGATAGATAGATAGATAGATAGACAATTTATTATAAAAGCATACATCTAGCTTACACATTTACCCACATTATTATATGCCTGTTTAATTTGGGTGTGTTTCTCCATCCCCAATGTCACTTCTCTCTCTTTTACGGCCGTGACGAGAGCGTTGCTCTCCTCGGCTGTGAACCGCTCCTGGCGCGCGCCTGGCAAATCCGCCGTTATAATAGCAATACGCCAAGGAAAAAGCGCGTCTGCTCTTAAAGGGAATGTGAGATGACGCTCTGATTGGTTTATTTCACGTTACGCCCAAACCACACCTATGAATAATGAAGCTACTTCAGACCAACCCCTTTTAGATTTGCGCCGGGCGCAAGAGCCATTTATCCCGCCGGGAAAATAGCAACAGCGCCGAGACCCGCCCACAAAGTTACTTGCGCTTTGCGCTTTGACACTTGCGTTTCAGATCGTTAAAATAGGGCCCTTAATATAATTAAGATAATACTAATAGTATTAAGAAGCAAACTATCCTTTTCCCTTTTCACCTATAGATTGAAATGAAAGATGTGTTCTGGAGTTGTTAGGTAGGGCCATATGGATTTGTTTGCATGTGAATCAAAGCAGTGAGGTGTAAGATGTGTCCACTTCACCTGCTTGTATCGACCGCACGCCTGTGAATGGAAGGAGAGGAAACAGAGGCCAGGAAACGGTTTTGCCCTAATTAAAATTGCAGCTGGAGCTCGTTGCATTCTGTTGCCAGGCGATGTGACCTTTCCTCTAACAGGGTGCTATGAACACTGTACAACAGACATCAAGTTTCTCAACAACGTACCCGAGTGTGTGTGTTTAAGCTCACGATGCTTTCGCTTGAATGCCCTACATGTCATATCCCACCCTGTCTGTGCGCAAAGAGTGTTAAGTGAGTATATGTGATCCTGTACGTGCTCTACAGCCGTAAAGTCTTTATTTCGCTTGGTTTGTAAAGCTCTTGCTATTTGTTAACACAGGGCCAGATGATGTGTAGAAGCACCTGCCAGAGTGCTGTAGCGTTGCCATGGCGACCGCATCCTGTCAGCCATGCACTGCTTTTTCTGCAGTAGAAGCGTTACTGTGAGGGAGGCAGATGGTTCGCTCCTACTTCCTGTTTATTTAATTCATTAATTTAATAAAGAGCAAAAATTAGAAAGCGATGGCAACGTGACCACTGTGTGCTGATCACAAGATAAAAACAGAATGCAAATGTTGCAAGCTTTTGTTATAAAATGTCAGATATATATAAGGTTCGCTAATTAAATGAACATCAAAATGAATGGGTGGACAATGTAATCTTTGATAATCATTGATACATTCTCAAGATTAAAGATGCCATGGCATGAAATCAAAATGACTTGACTTGATCAAAATGATTTGTGGCTTTTAGTAAATATCTGTTAGCTTAGAGGTGGGAGATCTGAAGATTTTATGTCATGATCGATCTTGAATACGTTCATGAACTATATTTCAAGCGAAATCGTAGAGATCGTGATCTTTTATGTCCTCGTAATAATGTTAAAATACAGCAATGACTGTCTACTCGATGGCTGTAGTTTAGTTTTAGTATTTTGGCTTCCAACGATTCTGAAATTGTGATAATCAAGTTAAAATGATCATTGTGCCGCATGCCGTTCCTCTATGAAGCGGCGTACTTTCGCCCCTCCTTAACCTAAACTTAATGTCCAAATAAGTCAAATCATGCAACGTGACTGTCGTAAAATGCAGTCTACTGCGGGAAAAGCTTTATTTAAAAGCGCATTAAACTGCAAAAAAGTTTGATCCCCACATGCTTTCTGTGTGCGCGCTGTGAGACATAGTGGAACACGGATGAACAAAGTATAGGCTACTTGGGGTTTCAGGCGCGCACCTAAACGATCAAACATATACACAAAAATATGTAAACATTTCCGTCTTGGCGAGTATTTACATAAAGGCAGTCAGTTATGTCTTAAGTGAATAAACAGTTGGGAAAGAAATCGCTTGCGTGTCATTATAATAGATACGTGCATTCGGTCTTAAAGGAATAGTTCACTCAAAAATGAAAATTAGCCCATGATTTACTCACCCTGAAGTCATCCTAGGTGTATATAGCCCCTTTCACACAGCGTGATGATCCCGGCAAATGGCCAGGAAATTGCCAGAATGCCTTCTGTGTGAACGCAAACACGACCCGGGATTGATGCCGGTGTTGTGCCGAATTTCGACCCCCTGCCAAATTATTACCCCCCTAGTATTGGTAGGTTTAGGATTAGTTGTGGGGGAGGGGTAGGATTAGGGGTGGGGTTAGGATTAGGCAATCAGGTACTGACTTCAACGAGGGGGGTAATAATTTGGCAGGGGGTCGAAATTCGGCACAACACCGGCATCGATGCCGAGTTGGGGACCTAGTAACATTGGCGTGTTCAGTCCCAGAACGCGCGCTGTGTGAACAAAAGCCGTAATAATGCCGTGTCGTAGTGATGACGCTGAAGCCGGGATCGTTCGCCAGCTGGTGAAACGGTACGTAATGCGCAAGTTTATGATCGAATCAGAGAAAAAAATGCACAAGCGTGGTTTCTCGAGAGAGAAATCGCAGCTCATAAGCAAACTTAAGACGCTGCTGAGACATTACATGCATGTCACGTCGATGTCACGTGTCTTTACGGGATTTTTACGGCTTGTGTGTGAACACTCTCTGATTCCGGAAAATCACTGGCAGCGTGAATGAACCAAAATCAAACGAACCCGGGTCAAATCCTGGGTCACTTTATCTGTGTTTTTTCCGGAATCTCTGTGACAGGTGCTTATGACATTCCTCTTTCAGACGAATACAATCGGAATTATATTTAAAAATGTCCTGGCTCTTCCAAGCTTTAGAATGGGTATATTTTTTTGGAAGTCCATCAAAGCGCATCCATCCATGATAAAAGTGCTCGACACGGCTCCGGTGGGTTAATAAACACCTTCTGAAGTGAAGCGATGCGTTCGTGTAAGAAAAATATCCATATTTAAAACTTCCGGCAGATGGCCGTACGCAAGTCGACTTACGCCAAAAGAGTAACACTTGACGATGTATGACGTAGGATGTAGGAGGTAGCGTAAGCTTAGAGGCCTCTCGCGGTTCAAACAGCGGCTGGGCAACCACGTTCATCATTACGTTGTGCGTTAAGTTCACCTATACACATATACACCTAGGATGGCTTCAGGGTGAGTAAATCATGGGCTAATTTTAATTTTTGAGTGAACTAGGCCTATCCCTTTAAAGCCTAATGCAAATACCTGCTAGTGTCATTAATGTTAAACAAAAGACTAAGACAAAATCACTCACTGCTCTTGACTGAATAACTTTAGTATTTTTATAAGATTCAATGTATATTTAATTGATACAGTTAAGACTATGCAGTGTTTTAAAGTTTACCTCAGGGTTTAATGACTATTTTTACAACTGATTGTTTAATGCAATACTGTGTTTGAAACCCATTCAAAAAACCAATTGCCTAAGTACGCCATCCTTGCACCATCACTTTACTATCCCTTGAGGCCATGGCCCATGGGAGAGGATTTGTGAATGGCAGAAAAACTGACAATGTAGGTCACTCACATTACAATGACAACATGGCTAATGTACTGCAGCCGGATTGCAGTCATACTATATAGAATGTACTTTTTAATGACAGAGTACTTATTCAAAAAAGTACCTTCTCAGAGAGTTTGCGATTTTTGGACGCAGCACATCAGATAGCAAATCATGTTCAGAAAGAAATATTTACTGCACAGTATATACTCCATACTGCCTACTATTCTTTTAAGGATGAAGTGAAACAGTAGCCAGTAGTCACAACAGACTTTTAAACAGTAGTATGCTGCATTGGTGTCATGTTTAACTCAGCCAGTTATTTTGCCATTTTATTTATTTTTGTGTAAAAAAATCTGGTACTCCAACCAAATAATCAGTCAAGATAAAAGAAAGATATTAATGTTGCGGCTTAAATTACTTCCAGTTCATTTTGGCAAGTGTAGTAGGTCATTTGGCCAATTCTGTACTTACAGGAAATTTGCATTCTGTATAGGGGATATATAAATATAAATATATAAATTTGCAAAGTATGTATATGGGAAAGGCGCTTTATAAATAAAACGTATTATTATTATTATTTACAGACATAGCTATTCCTATATATATATATACACTATATATTACTATATATATACTCTGCTATTCCTATACTATTCCTATTCCTATAGTATACGTAGCCCATGCTGTGTCGAAACAAAAGACTATTATTTTGTCAAGTGATTTCATGGGCTTTTAAGCAGGAGATCATATAATGCTCACTTTAGTGGGTGTATTTTGTGAAGCGTTATGGTGAAATCGAAATGCCTAACTCAGGACATCAGCCAATGAGGAATAAAAGTAATACTTTTCACACTGATCTGAGATCTGCCATGCAGTTCATTTTAATTTTAGCATGTGAATGTTTGTTCAATATTCAATATTTGTTGAGCCAATGGGCTGGCCATCCTTTCATGTTGTTTACCCGCCTCTGACCCAAGACACTGGGTTAGGCTCCAGCCCCCGTGACCTAATAAGGATAAAGCGGTTTGGATAATAGATGGATGGATGGAATATTTGTTCAAGGCTAAAGATTCTGCAGATGTCACTATAAACTGTTGAGAATAATAAAAGACATAGGCTACTTCCACTTTCTGATGTTACTAGAACATGCAAAGAATCAGCTGAAGTTTGCAATGAGAAAAATCTCAAATAGGATGTCTTATGTGGCCTTTTTGGATTTGATGTCACACTGAAACTCACTCAAGCACAAGTATCCAGGGTTATTGTGAGCTGGTGATATCTGGAATACTTTAAATCGTCAATGACTGCCACTCAAAGTAAGTATGTCAAAAAGAGATTAAAGAGCTAATCCAGACAGAAATGCCCATGCACTGCGTATTTTCTATTTAATCAAAGCTGATTTTGACTATTTTCCCTGCCAAGCATCTGTCTTTGGTTTGGTAATGGATGCTGAAGAGATGTTGCCTCTTTAGACTTTTTGGGATATGTACAGTACGTGTTGAACAACTCACTAACCTGAACTTGCCTGCAACAGACAACCAGGATTCATTTCTAATTTCAGCCATGTCGTAAAACATTCTTTATTAACGACATTTGAGTGATAAATTGGATGAGGTGGAATATGCAATTCTTTTGGATGAGATCCCACTGTTTTGCCTTATTTTTGCCCAACAAAGCATCCTACACCAAGTCTCCCATCAGCCTCATTTATCTCATTCTGAAAGTCTTCTCTCATTTTGTACTAGATAAATATTAGGATCTGTTTTTGTGTTGCTGTAGATCTTTTTCTAGATTAAATGTGCTTATATGCTCATTAATCAGTAAGACTGACAGAATGCCAAAGCATTAACATCTTCATGTTTACAATGGCTGTATTCTTGTCATCATTGTTTATGTAGGTTGTTCCACATACCATTTTGTTCCGCAACTCATTTTCAAATCAACACAGCTTGGATAAATGATTATGTTTCGTTGTTTATTTTAGCAAGCCATTAATTATGTCAGCATAATTCCACATTCCCACTGGGAGTCCGGCATTAGACGCTTCATGTATGTAAAAGCATTGTGCTAATTGTATACAATTTTAAGCATGCTAAACACTACATTTCAACATCTGACTGATTATCTGAAGTGTATTCCACTCAGTCTACGTATGTGCTTAATGTGTTTTTATACTACCAGTATTGTAATATAGTTTCAAAATCATTTGGTCTCATCATTTACGCTCAGGTCGTTTTTGAACACTTTATTTTATATGCTTTTATTTTTCTGCGGACAACAAAATAAGAATCTTTCTGAAGAATCTGCAATTGGGTACTTTCCTTGACATGGAAAAGCTTCATGTCATGTTTCAAAAACGACACACCAAAAAACTACATAAATTGCTCTAAATCGCCTGACTTTAGAAGAACTTTATTTAGTTAGTATTCACTGATAATTTTCCTAAATCATATCAGTCAATGAGTTGAACTCCAGAATTGGATCAGGCCAATTCATAAAACAAACCTTTAGTCTAAAATGCTACCCTGATTCATGTTAAACTTAATTGCTCAATGATTTGGTCTCAGTGGTTCTCAGTGAATAAGAACGATATGTTCTTATTCTCACACAAATTATCTTATTCTCTCTCTTATCACACAAAGTTGTCAAGTGACTTGAGAAGATTTTGCATATTATCCAAAATCATATGGATTACACTACTTTTTGGGGTCAGTATTTTTTATATGTATCTTATGCTCACCAAGGCTGCAGTTATTTGATCAAAACAGCATATTATTACAATTTAAAATGTTGAAATTGATCTATTTTCTACTTGCTGAGTTTCAATTTCAAAATGTTATTTTATTCCTGTGATGCAAAGCTGAATTTTTAGCATCATTACTTATATCTTCAGTGTCACATGATCCTTCAGAAATCATTCTAATATGCTGATTTGCTACTCAAGAAACATTTGACATTATTATGAATGTTGAAAAACAGTTGTGCTACTTAATATTTTTGTTGAACGCATTATACTTCTTTCAGGATTCTTTGATGAATAGAAAGTTAAAAACAACTGCATTTATTTGAAATATAAATAATTTGTAACATTATTAGTGTCTTTACTGTCACTTTTGATCAATTTAATGCACCCTTGCTGCATTTCATTGTATTTTTATAATGTCTTTCAAAAAAACATATTGACCACATACATTTAAACGTGAATTTATGCTACTTTTATGGGGCTATTATCAATCAATGAACTGTATGCAACAAGATTTTGTGTTTCATGGAGGAGAAAGAAAGTCATAAAGGTTTGGAACAACATGAGGGTGTAAATAATTCATTGATTTTTCTGTTTGTGTGATCTATCCCTTTTAGATACTGTTTATCCAGTGCTTCATCAGCCCTTTTCATAGCCTAAAGGGATTTGTTATTCAAAGTGATACAAACCTCTTTATTAGTTATTCAAATGCATAATACGCTGGTCTTTATTATGACTCATAACTGAGACCCAGAGTTTGATTTATGTCTATGTACCACGTAAGCATCTTAGGGGGCAGATTTTGGCTTGTTGAATAAAATGCAAATATCTCCTGTTTAACTGAGAAAATGTGGGAGGGAGAAGGTCACTGAGAGAGAGAGAGAGAGAGAGAGAGAGAGAGAGAGAGAGAGGCAGGCACATACTGTACCAATTGCCAGCACCGGCTCACTGCAAAACAGTGTTAGTAAATGTAGATTCCGCAAATAGCTCCGGGTGGAAATGAACCTTTTGCTGTGATCAGGAGGCATCCTGTGGTACCACAGGCCTCATCTTAATCCTTATATGAAAACTGGCAAAACTGGTTTCTGATCAGCCATGTTAGCTCGTCTCAATGTGGGCCAATGGCCTGAGGGACGACCAGCCAATCCCGCAGGCACATTTGTCCCGGCCCTGGCCTGAAAGGAGGTCACAAAGAGGGGGTGAAATTCAAGTGCACCATTAAAATTAGAGGGGTGCAGAGATGCATACCGAGGTTTTAAATACCCAGAGGTCTTGAAGTAGGTACACACAGAAACTGGTGGGATTTGAATAGAGGGAGAATATGAAATAGAGAGGGATTTGTAATTGTTATTCTCTCATTCTATAATGCTTCGCATATGTACAGTCGAGTCTCTGAGACCACATTGAAAATTGGGAATAAAAAATAATAATGTTTTTTTTAATTAAATGAAAACATGAGTAATAAAAAATAAATAAGAAAGATTTGAGATTCTTAAATGTATACCAAATACCAAAATATTCTGAAATTCATATTAATTTTTCAATTCATGTTGACGGGGGAGGGTTTTTTTTTTAATTCTTTAATAAATATGAAATAGTGGTGTCAGACTTTTGGACTCCACTAAAAATATTTTTTAATGTAGTCTCTTATGCTCACCGATGCTACATTTATTTGATCAAAAAACAGTAATATTGTAAAATATTTTCATAATTTAAAATAACTATTTTTTATTTAAAAATGCAATTTATTCCTGTGATGCAAAGCTGAATTTTCAGCATCATTACTCCAGTCTTCAGTGTCTCATGATCCTTCAGAAATCATTCTAATATGCTGATTTGCTGCTCAAGAAACATTTCTTATTATCAATATTGAAAACAGTTGTGCTGCTCAATATTTTTGTATTTTTAACCTCATTACATTTTGTTAAGGTTCTTTGAATAGAAAATTCATAAGAACATCGTTTATTTTTTGTAAATGTTTATACTTTCACTTTTGATCAATTAAATGCATCATGTGAATAAAAGTATTAATTTCTTTCAAAAAATAAATCTTACTGACCTCAAAGTTTTGAACAGTAGTGTATTTACTTCATTGAGGTTTAATTGAGGTGAATAATTTTTAAACAGATTTGACACAGCTTGCATGGTGTATTTATTTATAATAAAGCGTTATGGATTTGCTTATTAAGGGCCGTGAGGTTAAACATTCTGTCAGTGGGGGCCTCCATAACCCCACAGTCTGTCTCATACCCCAAATAGATGCGTCTAGAACTCCCTCACGCTTTATCACTTGCTTTGCATGCTTCACACTGTCTACATGAGGACTCTACAATGATCGTTATTATGTGACGATCGGAAATAGAGGTCGACATGTGTCAGAATCGGAATCTGGGCAGAAAGCACCTCTTTGTCCCCCAATGATAAGCTATTTTTGCACTGGTGGCCAGACTATCCCAAAGCATCTGGCCTCTTGCATTTGAAATAAGGTTAATGATTAAAACAGACCACCACTTTGTCTAAGAAGGGTTTAACAAAGCCGTAAACATCTCGATCCATCATGGTCACAGGAAGAAACTGATTGATATTATAGAGAACTAAAAGCTTTAGTTTCTATGCAGAACACTCAGCTATTTATTTCAGACATCCTATTCTGCTGGTGAATCTTGACTTGACTCATATTTTGGAGGTAGTTCTTACTGAAGCATCAAGTTGGACTAATCCCCTGCATTTTAGAGAGTTTATTTTGTGCTTTTGATGCTGGGGTTGCATAATAGTTATAGTAATAGCTCTGAACCGACGGGGAAAAATCCCTAATGCCTAATGCATACGCTGCACAGACTCAATCTGGCCTGTCTGTGAGAAGATGAAAACAGTGTGTGTTGCAGCACGTTGGGGGTTTTGAAGGGATTTGAGAAGCAGGTCACCTCTTGATAACTAAGCTTGTGTTTCAGCATGATGCGGGTTTCATTAAAGCCGTCCGGAGGCCAAGCCTATCATGATCCCAACACAACATAAACTTTTACTTGTTATGTGTGCTAGTATGATCATTTCCTGTGTTCATGATTATTTCGCCTCGAGACATATGGAGACTTTTGCTCTTAAAGGTGATCTAAGTAACTTTTTTACCTTAACTGAACAGCTTCGGAGTCATTGGAATGGTTATATTACTTATTTCGGGTTGAATGGTGCCCATGAGCGGAAAATCCGCACTTGCAACTTTGAGTCGGCGGGCCGCCGGCCGCTGCGTCAGGAAGTATCGCGTGATATCAGGTCTCGCGATGTAAACAATTGCTTTACGGCCAAAAGAAATCTGCTAAAATGCTGTCATTATTGCGCTCCCTCACGCTGTTCGAACCCGAATGAAGAAGACGTTTTAAAGAATGTCCCGTCTGCTTTGATGTCGTTGATCTACTAGCCTCTGGTGTCTGAGAATCGCCAACAAGTTTTTACAACAGTGTTGTCAAATACCTATTCCGAAGCTGTGGGGGAGCTCTAGAGAGAAACCTGCGAGCAAAAAGCGAGAATACAGCGAAGAAATCCCGAAACTACTGAGCCCTGCTTTAAGAAAAAGACCCTCATAATCTTGTGTGTCTTCACTAGTTTCAAATCTCAACAATGTCACATGCTGTTCAGTGAACATTGTCCTCTTGGTAACTTCCTCAGGCATGTCCCACCCAAGCATATACAGATATAAGATACGATTTTTATTGGTAATAATATTAATTTTAGAACATTTTAACAATGTTATTAAAATTAGAAATATTGAAATACTAATATATATACAGGGTCTGTGACTTAAGAAAATTTACCAGCCATAAATATTTTTTACCAGTAATGAAATATAAATTAAAGTTACAAAAGTTATTCAGGCAAGAGCAATGAGTGATTGTTTTTTGTTGTTTGATTAGCATTAAAAACGCAGACAGTAGCAGGAATATTAGGCTGACTGTCACTTTAAGAGCTAATGCACAGATCCAATGAATATACTGTCACACTTGTGTTTTATTTCTCAACTGTTTACGTTAGTTAAGGCACAACTGACTGTTTACAAGGAAACTATAGCCAAGATGGGCATTTTGAGATAATTTTGCTTGAATATTTCTGTTCAAGCGCAAGAAGACGTGAAAGAGAGCTCAATTCAGTATCCGCGCACTGCCAGTGAGAAGTGCATTTCGGATGTTTGCGCACAGAAAACTTCCCACACAGCATTTGAGTAACAATTTTAGTTCCCTTTTGTGTCTTCTTGAGCTTGTATGTTTAAATTGGGAAGGTTTAAACTCTTGTGACGATGCAGGACTGCCCCATCAACTGTCTTGAGCGCCGTTCACGTTTGTTCACGTTCTCACAAATTTGCATTTTTAGAACTCATAATATTGTTGCGAGCCAACTGGCGATTGGCACCCTTTCATAATATACTCGCCAACACCAATTTGTACTAACATTTGGCGCTTGGCGAGCGTTCATTTTAGGCCCTGTATATATATATATACATATGTGTGTGTGTGTGTGTGTGTGTTTGTGTATACAATACTGTGCAAAAGTCTGCAAAAGCACATTTCTACTCTTAGGCAGGTTTCTTCAAGCGTCTTGGAGACGTTGCCAGAGATCTCCTTTGCATTTGGCCCAGACTTGATGATGGTGTGATCAGATCTCTGTGTGGACCACTGGCTATTGTCACACTTCTTGTGCATACAAAAATCTCACTGGATTATTACAATTAATGGCAAAAGGAATATTTCCTACTGACACACTATAGCAAAATATATAAATAACTGGCTTAAAACCTTTTTGTTTTTGGTGAAAATACTAACGTGCCTAAGACTTTTGCACAGTACTGTATATATACAGTATATATACATATACACACTATAAAAATATATACAGTATAGTATATTAAAATACTAATATATGATTTCCTCATTATATATAAAATATAATATTATATATTTGTATTTAGTAGAATAGTTTATTTATTGGAGTACAGGTCTTAGTGTTCTATCATGTCTGTTGTGTGCTGAGTAAGAGGGATGTGTTCCTGTGGTCTGTGCCCTCTGACCAGATTAAATGCTTTGTCCCTGTCCGTTTGTAAAAGCAGGATTTGGATTTGACAAAAACAGGGGGATCAGCACACCCCATAGTACTATTTAGGCACAGGAATCCTCTACTCTCCATACACACAGATACATGTGTGCACACATGTGCACGTACACACAACCTCCCTCTGCCTCCCTCTCTCCCTCTCTCCCTATACACAGCTAAAGGCAGGCCACAGTACAAAAGATAATGCATCTATGTTTCAATAACCCAAACGCAAGCATTCAGCAAACCACTCAGTCAAAGAAATGCTCACTCACACACACTTTAAACAGTATGTACTGTATGTGTTTTAAATATATGTTTGTGAATATTTCAGGATTTCAAATATACATAGCATAAGCACACTTTTTACAACAAAACAATCAAAAAGACAATAGATATACTTATGAAAATGAACTTTCAAGTTAATAGATTGAGTTGATTGATTGAATAGATTGAAGTGTGAAATTAAGGGGACATGAAGTTCCAAAAAGTGAAGCATTCAGAAAATTCTCATTTGACTCATTTGAAAAGACTCATTTGTAAGAGTGTGGGGGTATATATGTGTGTATACATATACATATTAGTGCTGGGCAACGATTAATCGCATCCAAAATAAAAGTTTGTGTTTACATTATATATGTGTGTGTGTACTGTGTGTATATATATATATATTATTTTTTTTTTTTTGTATAATACACACATATGATTGTATATATGCCAGAAAATGATGTATGCCATTAACTTTTGTGGTTACAGGACGTCCCACGCAAGGACTAAGAGTGAAGCAGCGGACCAGGCCGCACTTGCAGGATGTCAAGAATCCGACTTGGCCAGAGCTGTGGCTTATGAATTATCTCCAAGCTTCCATCAACCAGGTACAGTTTATACAGAAGAAATGTTTTACTTTCCCACACACACCCTGCAAATAAATAAATACCCATGATGAAAGTCACCAGATTATAACCAAACACCTGTAATTAAAACCTCGCAATAGATACTTTCTCTCCGCATGAAACTAGCTCAGTGGAGCTCTGTTGAGGGTAGAAACAAAAGAGTACAAAGACATGAATGCTTTTCCCTGGGTTATCAAGTTTTTTTGACAGTGAAATTACATTTTTCTCTGACCCTGAGAGCTAATCAGGCTTTTTTGCTACTGTACCTTTAAGATTTCTGACCTCTGTTATGATTGACATTTATCAAAACATTAATATGTAAATATTGGCTGTCATGTGTTAATGTTCTCTAATCTATTTTTAATATACAGTGGTGGCCAAAATTATTAGAACACCTGACAGATGCCTCTTAAACATGATTTAATATCATAATGTTCATGAAACATGCAGATGGTTGCTCTGAGCACAACAAATATCAGATGACGTGAGTCGTACTGTTTTTATCCACATTTTATATAATTTATAATATTTTTATTATATGATATGGGATTTAATACTATAATAGTAAATATTTATTAAAATTATAAATGAAATATAAATACAGATCAACTGTTTGAGGCTACAGGAATGTGTTTTCCTCAATTATGTCCCTTTAAACGTTGCACTTGTAGATTCAAATATAATTCAAATTTGAATGTGGTAGTGGATCATTATTAGCATTATGTGTTTTTATGTGATTTTTTTATCATGATAGTATATTAATATCAAACATATAGCCTGGAATAAACCAGGAAAATCTAGTTTTAGTAGGCCTCAAAAGGTCTACCTCACTATACTGTATGCCTCGTCTCATCTCAGCATTGGAATACAGTGAAGAAAATATCCATCAATCACTGAATGGTACACTCATTAATCAAGCTGTTCTATTCTGTTTACATGTAATGTACACTTTCTTGATGAATGGGATTAAATGTTCTTTTTTAAAAATAGACTAGTTGGCTGGATCCCACCATTAAAAAGAAGTCCGAAGGTCTGATAATTAATTGTGGCAAACAAATGGGATGGGTTTAACCCTGGGAAAGAACACAAAAGCACTCTTTTTAGGTAATAGATGATTAGCAACTCGGCTTTGTTGTTTTGTTCAATAAAATCTTTTGGAACTTCTTTGAGAGATGTCTTGCTAAGAAAGAAAATACTTCAGTAATCTTTAACATCATTAATGAATCATGACATCATTAATGAGCCTCCAACATTGGCAGTCCTAATCAAAACAAATAAAGTGTATTACTCAACATTACAGAGCACTAATATTAGTAGACTGCTCCTCAGTGATTGTTCTAGTTCCCTTTAGAAATATTTCAGACAGCAGCCAAAGAATGTGGTCCATATCAAACCGAGAATGTTCTCCGGATGAGGAATGCAAGGCTTGTTGAGTGTGTCGTGCGTACGGCACATTGCTATCAGTAAGCGGATTCAGATAAGAAGTGGGCATGTCAAATTACAGCTCTATTGTGCCGCTCACCTCTCATGGAAAAGGTCCCAGAAACACTTCTCAGTTTTCAGAAGCAAACCCCACACAAACACATAAACTCCTGCCAGCTGAGCACAGGGAGGTCAAGGGAGAAAGGTCAAACTCACAAGGGGGGGTATATACATTTCTGCAGATCTATAACTGGAAATCACCTTCAAGAGGAGACGCTCATGTTGGACTGGATGTGACTGAGCAAATGAGTCATGTCTTGCAGGTACCGGGAAATCTCTGCGAGCGCTGTTAGGGAGATAATATCTTAACTAAACTGAGAACTGTTGTTGCTCAGAGCTTACTTTTTGTTCTACCAGTTATTTTTACTCTCTGAGTGACCTTATTTATCACAAAATACATTATTTGTGAAATCTAATGCCAGATTTTTTTTATATAGCGCCTTTCCGTAGCTCAAGGTCGCTTTACATTGTACATTACAATACATTTACACGCCCGCACACACATTACAGAAACACCACCGTATTGTTTGAATAAGATTGTTAGAAACACCACCTTATTCCGGCTTGTTCAGAGATGAAGCGAAACTGGTTTTGTAAGAATTTGTAACATTAGATTGTGTCTATTGAAAATGAGTACACTCCTTCTGTGCAGAAGTCTCTTCTGCTCACAGAAGCTGTATTTATTTAATAAAAAACACAATAAAAACTATTTTAATACAGCCGTTTTCTATTTTAAGATATTTTAAAATGTAATTTATTCCTGTGATGCAAAGCTGAATTTTCAGCATCATTACTCCAGTCTTCAGTGTCACATGATCCTTCAGAAATCATTTTTTTGCTGCTCAAAAAACATGCTTAATATGTTCGTGGAAACCGTGATGCATTCTTTTCAGTATTTTTGATTAATAAAAAGTTCAAAAGAACAGTAAATGTTATAGTCACTTTTGATTATTTATTGCATCCTTGCAGAATATCTTTAACAAAAACTACTGACTAGTAAAACTGGTAGTTTATGTAATATATTTAAATTTGAAAATACAGTTTTGTTGATGAATAGAATTCAGTTCACTGTAAACATGATGTGTCAAACTAGATTCATTCAAATAGACAGGTTTATTTTGATAGTAGTGCTTCTGATAGTTGATTAATCCAAGGGAGGATATAATTTGTTAATGAGCCTCTAATAAGTGCCACTAGATTTAATGACTAACACACTTGAGGTCATAACTGCCAAGTGTTTATTTAATATGATAAGTTTTCAGTACATACCCTGCATGCTAAAACTAACCAGACATTCACATTTCATGAGTGCAAGTGGTAGAACATTTACGTGGCAGTGCATTTATTGTAGGTGAGGTTTCTTTTACAGAACTGATATGCAATATGCTGCCATATGTTTCTATGTTAATTAGACATTTCTGGGCGTTTCCTGGTTCTGTTTGTTCATTTGTGTTGTTTAGGCTTCACAAACATTTCCCCATGTCATTCATCTTCTTTCCAAGTATTAAATACGCACAGAGTCTACTTGAACCAACACTGCATCCAGTTAAACAACACTTTCAGTGCAACGTCAAACACTGTATTGCTCTTCTTTATATTTCAGTTTTAAAGTAGGATTGTTGTTAGCATCAGAGGTCATTATTGTCTTATCAGCCATGATTGATTGTACCTTTTACAAATATAATGTCAAATAGTACCATGTAATATAGATTTGCTTGTTGCTGATTAGATTTTGCTTTTAGATTTATCTATAAGACATAAACAGCTGTACTTACATAGTGATTTTACTATTGGTAAGGGTACGAAATGTTATTGGTGATGACATGAAGAGAAACCTCGCTTAAACTGTTAGGGCCCTATCTTGCACCCAGCGCAATTGACTTTGTACACCGACGCATGTATCATTCCTATTTTTCACCCGCGCACAGCAGACTTTTCCCTCCACAGACGCACGTCGGTAAACTAGGAAATGCATTTGCGCTCCCGGGGGCGGTTCAGCGCAAAGAGGAGGCGTGTTCCGGCGCAAACGTTCCCTGGTGCTATTTTGCAGATTTAGAAAACAATTCTGCCACTGACCAGGAAAAACCTAGTCTAAAGTCGCGTTGCGCATGTTATTCATATGCTATTTTAAGGGTGCATGCTTGGCCATAATCAATGTAGCGTGTGCACAACGCTCATACACTTTGCTTATCTCATCTACACACAGACGCAGCAGTTCTCATTTTTAGAAAACCATACATTATTACAAGGAAAAATATTAACACACGAGGGAAATCGTTGTGTCCATGAAGATGTGAAAAAATAGGCATAAATCTAGCTTACACATTTACCCAAATTATTATACGCCTGTTTAACCGAAGCTAATTTGGGTGTGTTTCTCCAT
Source organism: Abramis brama (assembly GCF_963993115.1). NCBI lineage: Eukaryota > Metazoa > Chordata > Actinopteri > Cypriniformes > Leuciscidae > Abramis > Abramis brama. The sequence continues at coordinate 14,371,877 of NC_139986.1, read as the reverse complement.
CCCCAACGTCACTTCTCTGTGTTTTACGGCCCTGACGAGAACGTCGGTCTCCTCGGCTGTGAACCGTTCCTGGCGTGCGCCTGGCAACTCCACCGTTATAATAGCAATCCGCCATGGAACAAGCGTGCCTGCTCTTAAAGGGAATGTGAGATGATGCTCTGATTGGTTTATTTCACGTTACATCCCAAACCACACCTATGAGTAATGAAGCTACTTCAGACCAGCCCATTTTAGATTTGCGTCGGGCGCAAGAGTCATTTATCCCGCCGGTATAATAGCAACAGTGCCCAAGAAAGCCCACAAAGTTACTTGCGTTTCATGCTTGATACTTGCGTTTCAGATCGTTAAAATAGGGCCCAGAGTCACTGTAACGCAGAGCCTCGAGTGGCTGTTCGTTTCAAATTTTGGCATCAGCGATATGATGAATAAATAGACATATGCATCAAAATTTGGGGGCAGTAAGAATAATTTTATTCAGCTAGAATCAAAAGTAACAGTAAAGAAGACATTTATAATTTTACAAAAGATTTATATTTCAAATAAATGCTGTTGTTTTGGACTTTCTATTTATCAAAGAATGTTGGAAAAGAATGCATCACGGTTTCCACAAAAATATTAAGCAGCACAGCTGTTTTCAGCACGGATAATAATAAGAAATATTTCTTGAGCAGCAAAACTGAATATTAGAATGATTTCTAATTATGATTAGATGATCATGTGACACTGAAGACTGGAGTAATGATGCTGAAAATTCAGCTTTGCATCACAGGAATAAGTTACATTTTAAAAATATATTAAAATAGAAAACGTTTCTTTTAAATTGTAATAATATTTCACAATACTACTTTTTTCAATAAAATAAATGTAGCCTTAGTGAGCAGAAGTGACTTCTTTCAAAAACATTGTAAAGGAATGCAGCAACTTTGCACAATATTATAAAATTTTGCTGATGTACACAGTTGTGTGTGTTCAGTTTGAAGTGTCGTATGAAAACAAAGTGGCTTTCTGAAATGATCCGCCTGATCCCCAGCGGTGCCTTGTTCTCCCACTAGCTCTCAAACATCCTGCTCAGAAGAGTAAGCACTAGCATTCGTAATTGACATTTCTGGCTTATGGCAGATTAGTGCAGAGGTTATGTATGCCTTTGTAACACATCAAGAAAAAAACGCTGCACTGTCGCCACAGTTGTCTTTAGGTCCCGTTTGAAATGGTCTACCCAACGAGGTTTATAGAGTGACGTTAATTGCGCTATATTTGGAGCGAGTGTGTCCTTTACAGGGAGCTAACGGTGGGATAGTTGGAATGGCAGGACAGCGAGCAGCTGTCCATTCCTTCAGTCAGACGTTTGAACCCTGACTGCACCTCCTCTTCCCACCTCTCTTTAAATCATTGCCCATCTCTTCAATGCAAGGTGCACAGAGGCCAGCTGGTTCCCTGACCCTATGACCCCCAAATCGTTTTCCCTCTTTATTTATGCCGTTCCAGTGCAAACTTGATGGCTCAGATTATGACATACATTATTATAAATAAATAATGTATATGTTAATGTATATATTAAGACTGTTTTTCCTATAAACAAATATTATTTTATACATATATAATTATTATTATTATGAAAGAAGGCAAGTATATGTAGAAAGTAAATAGATTATAAATATATTTATTTATCTCACAATTGCGACTGTTTCTTGTTTAAACAAAATAAACTCATATTATATAATAGATATATATATATATATATATATATATACACTGTAAAAAATTTCTAACCCTCCCAAATCAAAAATTTCAAGTGACCGATAACATCTAAATTTTTCAATTGGCCCAAGTGAAATTCTTGTTGCAATAGTCTGTTAACATTGGCTCAATGAGAAATAATACGTCAGACTAATTGAAAAATTTAGATGTTATCGGTCACTTGAAATTTTTGACTTGGGGATGTAAATTTTTTTTTACAGTGTATAAATATATATATATATATATATATAAATTATAGCGCCGTCAAATCGCGATTAATCGATTCTGAAATAAAAGTTTGTGTTTACATAATATATGTTTGTGTATATATATATATATATATATATATATATATATATATAAAATATATATGTGTGTATTTGTATATGCAAATATAAACACATTATGTAAACAAACTTTTATTTTAGAGTCGATTAATCACGATTAATATATATAGTATTAATTTAATAGTATTTAATTTACTTAATTTATTAATGTATTTTTCTATGAGAAGGAAAGGAACATCTATTGTTATATTGAATCTATTTTACTGTCGCTACAGTAAAAGATAAATATACATAGATCCACTATAAATCAGTCAGTACTATTCCATCAGTTGTCTGTCATTATGAAATACATTATGGCATGAATCTTAAATACACACAAGACTCCACTGGCATGAATTTATGAAGTGCTTAATAAATTCAAAAGCCCCCGGGCCCTGCATCACATGCCCCATCAAGACAGATAGCCGCTTTTATTGGGATAGAGAGCCTATTAATATTCCGGACCATGTAGATAATAAACAAAACTTTAAGGTTGATTGCATGCCTAGGTTTGTTTGTGCTGTGTCGTAGCGTCTTCATATAATGCATGTTAAAACAAGGGTACCGCTTTAATTGCGTATCAGGTAATTGAGTTGTGTCTCTTAACTGTGGGTGAAAAGATTTCATAATCCTTCTCATGTCATAAGAGAGGCCTTTGGATCTTTGTCAAATGCCTTATGCTGATTTTGAGCCATGAGGTTCTATTGCCACCACTTATTTTTGGAGTTGAATTTCACATGGCAACATGACAGTTCTCATTATACATCTCGATGTCTCATCATGTTGTTGTAAGATCTTCTTTTAAGGTAGTTTTCAGTATTGTTTTTATTTAATTAGTAAGTATAATTGTTTTTTGCTTTGTTACAATATAAAAAATAATTTCTTAAGCAATGTTTTTGTCTTGTTTAAATAAGCATCTTGCATCCTTAAAACAAGTTAAATTTATAAGCCTTGTATTCAGAGAATATATCTTAAATTAAGTTTATATTTCTTACCTTAAGGCCAAATTTGTTTTAATGTTTTGCTTGTTTTAAGGTTAATTCAGTAAATAAATAATTATTATGGTATACAATTGTGCTAAAAGAAAATATTGGAATTTACTTTGAAGGGTGTTTAGATATTTTTGGGGGGCGGATACAAGACAAAAATACTAATTACGAAAAAAAAAAAAAAAATCATAACAGCGCACATATGCCATAATCTAATCCACAAAGGCATTTTTTTAACTCCAGCACAGCACATTTAACTCAGAAGATGAGGCATTTCCGTCCCGTCAACTATCAAATGAATACCTCTTGTTATTGACGCTTGGTCTAATTTAAGGTTGGCGAGGATGCAATGCTCCAAAGGATTTAACGGCCCGTGCTTCCCCATAGGCCTGTCTAATGGTGCTGGAATATGGCCAGGATTATCCATTATATAGCCGTCATCTGTGGACAACACAAAGAAACATATTATTCTTATAAACCTATGGGATTGCTTTGAAATTACCTTTTATTTTTCAGCCCTACATGCTTGTAATGCATTTGTACTGATTTAGTTTATGCATTCTGATTATGAATATAATCCTATCGTTGCTTCAAGTAACACAGTTTTGCCTGCAGCAGTGTTTCCTTTGTCCAAGCTCCCGTACTGTTTGTGTAGGTACTATTGAATTTGAATTTACTTCACGACCATTCAAAAAGTATGCTATAGTATGATATGTCACCATTCCTCCGCCACCTTCAGTCACCATCACTTTGCCACCTCCAAATCCCCACCATCCCTCCCTCTTCATCATCTGTTCCCTGCGGGGGATGTACTGTCACAGTTATGTTCAGTTAGTTTCAGTTTGTTGATTTTTCCCGCTTCTTCTTTGTTTCTATGGTCAGAAATTATTCGTTTGTTGGGTTTAGCTGTGTTTGATTAATTATCTTGTTTGAATCTGCACTTAAGTTCCGTTTTCTCCTCAGTTCTCTGTCAGTTGTTGTTTGTGTGTGTGTGTGTGTAACACACGCTGTTACCTTTTATCGCCTGCTTGTGGATTAAACCTCATTTATATTTTGAATCTGCTTTCGTCTGTCTTCATCTTCATCTTGTAACAGTGGTTGCCCTGGAAAATGTTGTTTCATCTGAGAACAAATTAATATTTTGTATTTATTTTATATCTATTATTTGCCTCTCATATATCACTGTAGCACACCCAGTCTTGTTTTGGATAAATTTGTATAAAAATAACTGAAAATATTTATTTTCATGGATTTATTATTTACCTGTTTAAATTGTAATCTTTTGACTGCTTTAAAAAAAAATTATATATATATATATATATATATATATATAGATTTATAGATTTAATGAAACAATCTAATTTTGCTTTGGTGTGCATGTAACTCTATTTGGGAATCACTGGTCTAATGCCCTATTGTGTGTTTTTCAGTTGTCATTCTGTGCGCTAGTTCGATGTTTGTTAATTTTTTAGTCATGCATGGTGTATTATTAAGATGATTTTGAATTTAAATGATTATTAAAATTGCTCAAGTGCATTGTATTTATTGTTTTGTTTATATAAAATACAGTATTTTACTATTGTGCCATCCCAGGGTAGCAGTCTGCCACTTTCAGAGTCTTGCTCGAGGATTAAAGAGAGATCAAAGCAATCTTAGAGCATTATGTGGACTTTATTTTTAAGTTGCTCCGCAACTACAAGATTAAGTTATTGCCGTTGGAGTAACACTCTACACAAAGGCGTGTAACATGAGACATCATATGATCAAAATCAGTCTTAATGTTGATAGAAACGTATTTTCTTTCATTAGTATGTTATGTTTAATGATCAAGAAGAGTTAACTTCTGTTTTCTACTTCAGCTAGTCAATAGCTGGTCATATGAGTAGATCAGTGTCTTCTGTAAATGACAGAAGAACAGGCGTGTGTGTTTGGCAGTGAATTATGCTTGCAGTGCGCTACCATGGTCCCTTTAGGTCAGTAAATAACACAGACAATGCTAGGAACTTGTGACATAAGTTCTGTTCAGACAGGAAGAAACGGAATGGACCCTCCATAAAGCATGAGCTCTTATCAAGTTATTGTGAGAAATTATGTTCAGAAGATACTTTAAGCCATTTAAACATTAAGAATGCCCTCTCACTCTTTGAAGTTGATCATCATGGATGCCAGAGATGTCAAGTGAATTAAACTGCAGTTAAATTGTTTGGGCTTAAGCTAGTTCGAGCCGTATGATTTTCCCGGAAGGCTCTATTATGCAAACTCAGCGTTGCGTCATTCATAGTTTTGCAGTTACCTTCTAAGTTAATTGATCTAGATGCACTAAGAGTTTTCATTGGCAGAGTGAACCAAGTTTTTTGTTGGGAATCAGATTATATTATAAAACAAATGTATACAATATATTTTAATTTAAATGTATGGCCCCCTGATGACCTAAGATTTGGCAACAATGTGTGAAGTTTGCAGTGCAATACTATATATATTGTTATAAAATAAAAAACAAGTCACTTTTTAGAATATTACCTTTCATTCATGCAGTGTAATAATTTTTTTTAAATCCAGCTGAGGTGCTTTGGTTGCTATGATTTGGAATATCCATTGTTGTAACATGTTACTAGCATCTAATTTTAAAGAATATTACTAAATATAAAAATGCCTACATAGGTTTGTAACGAATTTGCATAATGCCAGCCTATGGTTTTCATTGGCTGCCGACAAACAACATCTACTTTGACCCGCCCAATCACAACAGACTGGGCCATCTGATCAGTCAGAGCAGAGTAACCTCACGTAAAGAGTTTACGTTTAGAGAGACAAAATCTTCTAACTAAACATTTAATGTTTTTTTTCCCGTTTACCTTAGATGCATGTTTCCTGTTGTATGAAACCTCCAAAACAAAATGAGGAACCTTTAAAATAGCATAACAGGGCCACATTAATCTATGATCTAGAATTTGGCTAAAATGAAGTGAAGTTTGTTGTCAAAATGCTGGTTAACTTGTATTGAATCCTTGAATCTCTTTTGGATTGTTCTTTAGTTTTTCTGACCTGTATTGGCTGCCTGTTCTAGTTTGTAATATCCCTAACTTTCTCCAACATTTGATCCCTTCCTTACAGGACTTGACTACATCAAACAAAAGTTCAGTGAGCCGGTGGATGAGATTAAGGAGGAAGCACCTAAAGAGGAGGAGGAGAAGGAGAAGTCTTCTAGCAGCCCTTTCTATCGCCACGGCACGACTCCAAGCCACACTCCTGCCCAGAGCCCAAACCCGTCACCTCCTCACTCTCCTCAGAAGAGCCAAGCACCCAACCCCAGCGCCAGCCGCAAGATAAGCAAAGACAACAGCAGCGTAGCCCGAAAGATAAGCAAGGACAGTAGTAGTGTAGCTCGCAAGATAAGCAAAGAAGAGAGAGCCTCAATTGTGGCAGAGATCACCAAAGTATCCGCCCCTCCTCTTGTCCCGGCCATCAAGTTACAGGAAGTGCCCCCACCAAAACCCCCCAAGACCCTTATGCCCCCGTCCAAACCTGCGAGCACAGGTAATGGGCAGCTACACGCTGCTTATCACAGTTACTATGTGAAGCCAATGTCGAAGATGCCTCCACCAGAAGAACCAGAAGATGATGAGCCTGAGATGACACAGTCTAGCCTGGCCAGGATGCCTCCGCCACCCAAACTGGTCAGGACACCCACTCCCAAACCAGAGCCCAAGATCAGGAAACAAGAGTCCATTAAACCAAAGAGCTTAGCTGATACCAAGAAAGCCAGCATAGATATGGCAGATGAAACACTAGCGGAAGAATCTGTAAGTGCTTGCTAGTGTCTCGTTTATACTTACAGATGTCTTTTTATGGATTGTGCTGTAATTGTTACATCATGTGTCTTTTTTACCCAGGGTCCTAACTCAGTTTTGGTTGCAATGGTTATGCTTTTGAACATTGGATTGGCAATCATTTTTGTCCATTTCCTGACATGAAACACTACCATTTAAGGTAAGCTTTTTCCTTTATACACTGCAGTTCAAAATGTTGATGCCTTAATTTAAATGCATTGTAAATTAAATGCTGTTCTTTTTAACTTTGTTCATCAAAGAATCCTGACAAAAAAATCAAATTAAGCAGCACAAGTGTTTTCAACATTGATAATAATAAGAAATGTTTCTTGAGCACCAAATCAGCATATTAGAATGATTTCTTAAGGATCGTGTGACACTGAAAATGCAACTTTGCATCACAGGAATAAATTAGGTTTCAAAATATAATCAAATAGAAAGCGATTATTTTAAATTGTAATAATATTTCAAAATATTACAGCTTTTACTGTATTACTGATCAAATAAATGTAATTATACAAGATTCAACTCATTTTTTTAAGTCAATTTAATGTAATTTAAGTTGAAATGACTTAAACATCCAAGTTGATTGTACTTAAACATTTAAGGCAGTGACTTTTTACAGTGAACGTAGCCTGTTCATTCATACTAAAACTGAAAATGCAGTTTGGAGGATGGAATTCACACAAAAAAATCCTAATTTACAGAAAGACATTTTTGAAAAATGTGTTTAAAGCCAACAGTCCCTGTGACAACTAGCCCAAGCTGCATTTTTGTGGATGTATTGTGACTTTTAACCCTGTATAACATTTATTCCTTTAGTGTTGGATGGCAACCCACACAGTTGTGTCAATGACCTTTCTGAAATCCAAACGGCACCAGGCAGTCTCCAGAGAGCAGAGAGAGCTGAAGAATCAACATATGGGAGTTTGAAATCCAGAGAGCATCATCCTTGAAAATGACATGGTCTAATGTCATGCGGCTCTGGTAAACGAGATGAAAATATTTTGGGGCGAAAAATTACCATTAAAATGGAAACAGAAGAAGAGAATGCAGTGTGACGTGACTCATATCTGCTGATGGAAAGCCTTAATATCAGCCACTCCATAGGTCTCTGGCTTCTGGCAGAGACTTAACTGGAAATGTTTGATGATGCACTTTTACATGATGGGCAAGAGCAGCTGCCTTACTCATTTACCATCTGACGTGTAACTGGGAGATGTGCTCCGAGTGCCAGAGGAATGCGTTCAGGGGACTTTGCTGCAGCGGGCGTCCGTTCCAGTGAGAGGAAACCGAACGCGTACACCAGCGTCACTCGTCCCGTCTTACACCCTTTACTGACCCACTGCAGTTTCTTCTAGCATCTCCTTCGTTCTTCTCGGAAGCTCCCTACTGTACTCATCACGTTTCAGTTTTTGTTTTCATGTACCTTTCTTTCTTTCCTTTATGTTTGTTCACCTCAATCAACACCGTGTTTGAATTATACGAAGCAAAAAAATCACTACCAATTTTTTTTTTTTGTGTGTGTGTGAGTATTGGTACTATTTGAAAAATGGGAAAATATTATATTATTTATTAAAAATGTGCAATATGATTTATTTTTACACTTACCAATGAGGGACATTGTAGTTCTGTCCCATTTGTTCTGGTATTTAAGAGAAGGAAAAACATGAACGGATTTGAAAAGTTAACGATGCACTGATTTCCCGCTCTTTTTTTGATCACGCCCATTCTGGTCATGGCAAAACCAATCAAAAAGTCTTATAAAGTGTGTTATTTATTGAATTCTGGGAATTGACTGTTTGTCATGTTATGTAAATGAAGCCTATGCCGTTGTGCATGCGATGTTGTGGAAGAGTTGTCATGCTTCAGATGTCAGGTATGACGTGTGACAGCATGTGAGATGTTTCGGAGGGAAAAATAAAAAAAAGTCGTTGAGGGATTGCTTGCATGCTTGTGACCTTGGATGCTTTGGATATCAAAAGTCAGGTAGTGCCACAGTCGGGTGGCGCTAGAGGAAGTAGGACATTGCCTTTAAGAGTCTTTAACAGTACTTCAGTTTACCTCAAACGAAATAAAGGAAAAAGCCTCGTACGAGATGAAGTCTTTGTCTTAAATCTGTAGTATGCAAATTTTGACTGACGCAGTCATTGGGAATTGATTTTAAATGTGCCACTATATTGTAAAATGATTTTCTTTTGGTACATCCGGAAATTTAACTTCTGTTTGTTATTCTTCTTATCATATTTATGCGCATTTTTCCTCTTTGGAAGGTTAATTAAAGATTTATTTATTATATATGGAATTCTAGATATCGTTTCAAGTGTTTGGTGAGTGTACAAGGGCTTTCTCTTCTTCAAACCCTCATTTGCTTTTAGTTTTCGTTTGCATGGAGACTTTAAATGGACTAACGCCTGTATATCTGACTCAAAACAATCTGAGGTAAATGTTTAAGGCATCAAAATTTACTCTTGAAGGACGTGTTTTATTTGGTTGTATTTCAATTCTGTGCAACAATGCAGTGCAATGTGTACGGGCTCTTTTTTATATGTTTTCTGAAGGAGAGTTTGGAGCTCTTATAACAGGACAGGACAAGGAATTATTTTTTTAAAAACAGATGTTGCACAAACAAAAGACATTTATATACTATATAAGGTTTATTCTATTTATAAGAATTTTTACAGAGCACAGCCATTACAATACGAATTCTAAGATATTTTTCTATTGAAATGCACAACTGTATTTTGTCAAAAGCAGTATAGCTCCTTTATATCAAGCATTGTATCTCACACATCGGAATTAAAACACTAAAACTATATATGATTCAATGTGACTTGAAATGCTGAGGATACAGGAATACTTTTTTGAACCCTTCAATGCAAAAAAAACCTAATCTCTGTTACATTTCGAGCCCATAGAGCCCCACGTATTTCTGTAATTGAAAAGTTATGGTATTTATCTGTATAATAAAATGTTATACCTTGTAAGTCTGCTTTCTCCATAATTTTTTACCCCTTTTCAACTATTGTGCTGTAATAAACAACACATCTATGGGCTGATTCTCGTCCAACGCTAAAGCACTGGTTACACTGTAAAAAATTATATGATCAATAAGTTATGACAAGTTATTAGTAAGTTATTTTTTATTTTATTTTCAGAAAACTTATATTTCATTTTTATAATATTTTTTTATGCAATTTAGCTGTTCCGTTGGGTCCTAAAGTCAGTTTTTCTCTTCAGTATGCATTCAGATACACAAGATTTAGCATTTTTAGTTTTAATTTTGAGCAATTTTTTGGTTTTTTGGTTCTATGTATACTGAAGCATTCTTCGCTTTCCATTCATTCCTAAGGGGCTCAAATTGACCCCGAGAGAAGGATTTGTTACTTTTTTTATTTCACCCACATAATCTCCTCGAATCCAGTCTTTTTTTGTGTGTATTCGTGGTTCAAGTGCGACAAAAGTTTTTCAAGTGTTACAGATTCTTGGGTCAAAATTACCCAAATAGAGGATGTTTAATGTAATTTAAGTTGAAATGACTTAAACATCATAATTGTACTTAAAAATTTAAGGTCATTGATTCTGAATCAGTGAATCCAATAGATTCTGTAGTTTTTGCTTTATTAGGTATAGGGATGCACTGATATTTAAATTCTGGCAGATACTAATCATTATCATCATCATTTTAATATTTATTTTAATATTATATATTAAAATTCAATGCAATATTAAAATTGGACCACTTTACAAAAAGGTTTCATTTGTTAAAGTCCCCCTGTGGTGAAACTCAAGCTTTTAATGTTGTTTATATGTCTATGTGGTGTTTTTAATATGCTTTAAGACAAACCATGAGCAAATGCATGAGTCAACACCATTGCTGAGAATTTTCTCTTTAAAATTGCAATGAATCAAAGACAGACAAAAACGCTTTTTGAAATCGCTGGTGTTTCTGACGTCACAAACTACCTTGTAACCAATCACGTCAACGAGTGGATCTCTGAGCTGGTGTGAGTGAGTGGAGGCGGGGCTAATTTGCATATTCATAGAACTGCATATACTAAATGAGACAAGGGTGTAGAGTTTCATTCAAGATAATTTAAGGCATGAAGCATCTTTTTTCAAGGAAAAAACTTTAAATATGTAATTTTGGTGATCAAAGATAAGGGATTTTGCTGATTTTAAGGGTTAAAATTATTGACTTTAACATTAGTTAGCTACATGAACTATAACAATGAACAATACTTTTACAGCATTTGTTAATCTTTTTTTTTAAAACCTAATTTTTTAAGATCAAAAGTTATCTATTAACATTAATTACTGCACAGTGAACTAAAAAGAACATGCACATTTTTATTAAGTAACATTAGCAAAGGTTAATAAATGCAGAATATATTGCTCATTGTTAGTTCATGTTAGTTAATGCATTAACAAATGAGACCTTATTGTAAAGTGTTACCAAAATTTATTCAAATTCTATGCAATTGTGTCCAAAAATATTAAACACTCAAAACTACAATTGTTAATGTTAAAAGTGAATCACAACATTATAATATAAAGTAATTACATTAAAAAAAATCTCTAAAATCAACTGACACCCATTTGGTACAGAATAGCACCCTGTTTTACATTTATTCACTTTTGTTGGGTTATTCTGTACTAGACAGAAGTACAGTACAGTTATAATACAGTGCATGTTGCTCTGAACCCTCTGACCATTTAAAATACTTTCAGCGTTTCACTTTTGCATGACTAAATGTAGACATAGCGTGAGCACCGTGCACCACACTAAAGAATCAGTTTCACATGTGTAATCTTAAACGTCTTCAGAGGTCAAAGATCTACCAGCTTCTAAAAAGCGAATGTAACATGTTGCTGAAATTGGATTAAGACTAGTAAGCAGGGAAGGGATATGGCTGGTTATGTGTTTTCTTAAAACAGAGTTGCTAAGACATTAGCTTGGGCAAAATTATCTTTCTGTCTTTAGCTTAGCACCATTGAATCATCATTGAGTAAACATAAAATGGATTAAATGTAATGAATCACCCCTTAATTGTAAGCACTATGACTAAGAAAACCAAAGTCTGAGTAGCGTAGAGTATTTGGCAAATGACTCACATTCTAGTCATCTAAACAAACCAGGGCTCTGTTTTCCTGACATAAACATCTGTCAGCAATATAAAGCAGGAATATCTAGATTGTTTCATACAATATACAACATTCCACATTATTTCAGACCAAAGAAATTTGGATGTAGGCCTATAGACCTTGATCGCCAGAGAAACAAGCACGCAGCCATCTTTAGAAATTTGTGTTTGAACTTCTGTTTTTGCGGTAATTCTGTATACTTCTATGGCATCGCTGTCGAAGAGTAAGTAGCTGGTGAAGTGGTTTTAAAGAGTTAATGAAAGTTATCATGAGTATTGTAATGTTTGAAGCTGATGTCATAACAAATGTCATTAGACCGGGAAGATTTTAAAACAAGCAGTTCATTCATCAGCGCTAAAAAGGGGCGGGGCTACACAAGGCTGCGTCTGAAATCACATACTCTTTTGAGTGGGTAGCCTTATTTTGATTAAGTTATTAATTCACCATCGCTAAAAAAGAGTGTATTGTTCTATATGCGTGAATGTTATCTGGACGCACTACATTCGCCATGTTGTAATTATCATGTGACCAACCAGCGTCAGTTACTTCGCTTCACTGCCATTCACAAATCCTCTCCTGTGGCGTTATGGGATAGTAAAGTGAATCTCACCAGAAGAATGTCATCCGGGTACTTTTTGCCAACTCTTTTATGAGTACTGTGAATTCTGACATACTACTTTTGTCACATACTGTTTTTTGCCTATACTATATAGTAGGGAAGTATGCAATTTTGGATGCAGCCACTAACATTTCTGTTTATTTTGTAATGACCATTGGATGTGATTTGCTATAATATTTGCTATAAGCCACTATTATTTAAACAGGAAATTGCTGCAGAACAAATGAGTGTATTGTATTTATTTTTGGGTACAATGGGACCAAAGGCCCCTGCCTTTTCAGTATATTTACATTATTTGTCATAAAAACACATATGATTTTTCTCCATCACCATTTAACCCTCTACTGCATGGTGTTGCCATAGGGCAACATACTCTTTGTGTTCATTTCCTTGCCACTGTCTCTTTAAGAAAACATTCTCGTGTTTTTTGTTGGAATGAGAAGACCTTAGTTTAGCCAATGATGTGCTTTGGTTAAGTCACATGACATGCAGTTTTTTTTTCTGTAGCACAATTTTTGGCAGACTCTTGTCGGTTGTTGCTGAAAGCAAATTAAAACATCAGTAACAAACAAGGACAAGCCCATATCACATACACAAAAAAAATTGGAAACATTGCCTCAGGTAAGATATGATGACATATTCACCACTCAAAAAAGTTTTTATGAAATTAGTTTTTGGCAAATCGATCAAATGTCTGTGTTGCCAAGCGGCATTTTTCATGAGCTGAACTCAAAGTTCTAATACTTTTTCTATGTACACAAAAGGCCTATTTCCCTCAAATAGTGTTCACAAATCTGTCTAAATCTGTGTTAGTGAGCACTTCTCCTTTGTCGAGATAATCCATCCACCTCACAGGTGTGGCATATCAAGATGCTGATTAGACAGCATGATTATTGCACAGGTGTGCCTTAAGCTGGCCACAATAAAAGGCCACTCTAAAATGTGCAGTTTTACTGTATTTTTATGGGTCCGGTGGGGTCTGAAAACCAGTCAGTATCTGGTGTGACCACCATTTGCCTCACGCAGTGCAACACATCTCCTTCGCATAGGTTGTTGATTGTGGCCTGTGAAATGTTGGTCCACCCATCTTCAATGGCTGTGCGAAGTTGCTGGATATCGGCAGGACCTGGAACACACTGTCGTATACACCGATCCAGAGCATCCCAAACATGCTCAATGGGTGACATGTCCGGTGAGTATGTTGGCCATGCTAGAACTGGGATTTTTTCAGCTTCCAGGAATTGTGTACAGATCCTTGCAACATGGGGACGTGTATTATCATGCTGCAACATGAGATGATGGTCATGGATGAATGGCACAACAGTGGGCCTCAGGATCTCGTCACGGTATCTCTGTGCATTCAAAATGCCATCAATAAAATGCACCTGTGTTTGTTGTCCATAACATACGCCTGCCCATACCATAACCCCACTGCCACCATGGGCCACTCGATCCACAACGTTGACATCAGCAAACCGCTCACCCACACCGTGAAGAGAACACCTCTCATCCCTGAAGAGAACACTTCTCCAACGTGCCAGATGCCATCGAATGTGAGCATTTGCCCACTCAAGTCGGTTACGACGACGAACTGCAGTCAGGTTGAGACCTTCCCTGAGACGGTTTCTGACAGTTTGTGCAGAAATGATTTGGTTATGCAAACCGATTGTTGCAGCAGCTGTCCGGGTGGCTGGTCTCAGACGATCTTGGAGGTGAAGATGCTGGATGTGGAGGTCCTGGGCTGGTGTGGTTACACGTGGTCTGCGGTTGTGAGGCCAGTTGGATGTACTGCCAAATTCTCTGAAACGCCTTTGGAGACGGTTTATGGTAGAGAAATGAACGGGCAACAGCTCTGGTGGACATTCCTGCAGTCAGCATGCCAATTGCACACTCCCTCAAAACTTGTGACATCTGTGGAATTGTGCTGTTTGATAAAACTGCACATTTTAGAGTGGCCTTTTATTGTGGCCAGCCTAAGGCACACCTGTGCAATAATCATGCTGTCTAATCAGCATCTTGATATGCCACACCTGTGAAGTGGATGGATTATCTCGGCAAAGGAGAAGTGCTCACTAACACAGATTTAGACAGATTTGTGAACAATATTTGAGAGAAACAGGCCTTTTGTGTACATAGAAAAAGTCTTAGATCTTTGAGTTCAGCTCACGAAAAATGGGGGCAAAAACAAAAGCGTTTATAATTTTGTTCAATGTGGAAAGGTCAGCTGCAATCTATTAAGCTGTAACAATAACAACATTAATGCTAGTGATATAATGTTGATTAGTCATATGTTAAGGACTGCCAAGGCATTTGTATTATGAAAAAAAAAAAACTAATTTAAATGGCAATTTTAAAAAAAATGCCACTATTGTAGGTTATTGCCGTATGGCAACATATCATAAAGTACCTTAAAACAATACTTTTTCCTTTTTTTTTTTTTTTACAGCACTTCAAGTTAAGCCATTCTAAGAAAAGAATTTTCTTTTTTTATATTTTATATATCACATCATAATGTGTGCAGTAGAGGGATAAGTAAAATATATACATATACTATACGTATCTCACGCTCACCAAGGCTGCATTTATTTGATCCAAAATATAGTAAAAACA
Source organism: Abramis brama (assembly GCF_963993115.1). Lineage (NCBI taxonomy): Eukaryota > Metazoa > Chordata > Actinopteri > Cypriniformes > Leuciscidae > Abramis > Abramis brama. The sequence goes on along the minus strand of NC_139986.1, from coordinate 14,356,621 downwards.
GTAATATTTTTTAAATATTATTAATATTTAAAATAGGTAAATATATTTAAAATTTTTACTTAATATTTTTATGGAAACCATGATTTTATTTTTTTTATTTTTTTATTTTTTAGGATACTTTGATAAATGGAATGTTCAAAAGAAAAGCATTGAAATCTTTTGCAACATTCTAAATGTATTTACTGTCACTTTTGATCAATTTGATGCATCCTTGCTGGATAAAAGTATTCATTTCTTTAAAAAGACACACTGACTTTTTAACAGTAGGCCTAGTGTATATTTTTCATTGTCAGATATTTGGTGACCAGAATAAAAAAATATTTTATCTTTTGTGGTTTTCAAAAATAATTCACCTTATTAGATGTATGAATATGAATATAAAAATATATTATAAAATATACATGAATTGAAATAGCCTATATTAACAATCAATAGAATGGTTAAACATATGAGATTAATAGTTAAGAAATACATGGATGAATCATCAGTTTATGACAAACGAATTATGTCTTAACCTTTGGTTTGCGGTTGATAAGAATAAAAGACTTGAGCTCAAAACCCTGGGTCACTGGTCCCTTTAGATATGTACACATGTGAAATGAGAAGTGACAGAACTGTTACAAGAGCTCAGATCTGGCTTTAGGCTTAGAGGAGTGTGATGACAAATCAAATATGACATGTTGCTCTTCTTTAAGAGAGAAAACCCACAGTGGATGCCCATAATTCTCTACTATACTGTATCTAAAAACCTATACTGACCCTAATTTATTAAAGTGCAGACATCCTGAAAATGTGTGTACTGTATATATACTGTTTATATATATATATATATATATATATATATATATATATATATATATATATATATATATATTCACATAGAAAACCATTTGCCATCATGACCCACTGTAATGCATCAAAATGTTATACTGTTTCTGTTTGATACACTGTAAAACCCAATAAGTTAACTCAACTCAAACCGATTGAGGAAACGGATTGCTTCAAACCATTTAAGTTTAAAAATAAATACATATGACTATTGTGAACTTATATATACTGATATCATTTTCACTCATAATTTAGTGTTGGTTTAGTCAATCATTTTGATATGTAACTTTAGTTTTTTTTATACAAAGTATATGTAAATATTTTAAGTTCATTCCATTAATTTAAACTAACTGATTTGAGTTCATTTAATAAATCTAATCAAGTCTAACTATGTTTTTTTTGTTTTTTGTTTTTTTTTGTGGGTGAACCACAACAGCTGCATGTAAACATTTCCTCAGATGATTTATTGACCTTTATATCAAATTATTAAATGCAATAACTATTTCTATAACACTAAATTACACTAAACTATTGCTCAAGTCAACTCATAAGCACTTCTCATCCTCATATTTTGTTCGTGCCCTGAAAATCGCCATGAAACTGAAGTTGCGATTGTCTTTTCTTCCCTATTGTGACGTATATCCAAGTGAAACGGCTTCTCAAACATGTATGACTTGATTTTGTCCATCAGGAATTGATTGGATTGTTGGTTGTGGTTTGCTATAACTGTGATGTCATGTGACTGACAGATTGTCCCGCCCTCATGCCAGTAAACACATTGGCTGCATCCGAAATCACATACTTCCCTACTAACAGGTGAAAAAACAGTATGTGACAAAAGTAGTATGTCCAAATTCACAGTAGGCCTACTCATAAAAGAGTAGGGAAAAAGTACCCGGATGACCTACTTCTTCCGGCAAGATTCTGAAGTGTGCATATGATGGACACTTTTACTACTGTTGGCTAGAGGAGAACTGCCCCCCCGACTGAGCCTGGTTTCTCACAAGGTTTTTTTTCTTCTCCATTCTGTCACCTGATGGAGTTTTGGTTCCTTGCCACCGTCGCCTTCGGCTTTTGGCTCGCTTTAGTTGGGGACACTTAATATTCAACAATATTATTGTTCTGCCTGCATTGACTCCATTATATGAGAACTGAACTGAGCTGGACGATGACATCGCTGTTTTCTCCAGAGAGGCTGTATAGATAAATGAAGTAAATTAATAACTTTTTTAAAACAGAAATGAACCATCACTGACTATGATGCTATTTTCTTCTAGATCTGCTGTACAGCCGAAACAAACTTTGTTGCATTATTTTCCTGTTATCACTGTAAAGCTGCTTTGAAACAATCAGTATTGTAAAAAGCACTATATAAATAAAGGTGATTTGACTTGACTTTACTATCCCATGAGGCCACGGGAGAGGATTTGTGAATGACAGTGAAGCGACGTAACTGACTGGTAGGTCACATGATAATGACAACATGGCGAATGTAGTGCGTCCAGATTACATTCATACTATATAGAACATACTTTTTTAGCAGTTAGGGATAGCGGACAAAGCCAGTATCAGACAAAAGAGACGTCGATGTACGTTTTTTTTTATTATTAAAGTTTATGAGGGCACATGTATTTAAAAAAATAAGAATTATGAAAAAAATAAGAATTTTCAATTTTGATTTCATGCTTAACATTGGAGTATCAGCTTGATATGTTATGATGTCACATGATAACTTGCTCTATAAGTCATCAATAAAGTATGTTATATTGTTTCTGTTTGGGGTCTGAAAGATTCCAGAAATAAAACCTTGAATAAATGCAAAACATTTTTAACTTTCAAAAACATGAAATTGCTTTGATAGAAAGGAAATAAAAATACTTGCCTTTTAAATAGCCCACAGTAACATATAAGAAGAATTTGTAAGAAAAATTAGAGCTTATTTTTTGAAAATCAAGCTTTTAATGTTGTTTATATGTTTTTAATATGTTTTAAGACAAACCATGTGCAAATTCATAAGTCAACACCATTGCTAAGTATTTTCTCATTAAAACCGCAGTGAACCAAAGACAGTCTAAAAAACGCGGTTTGAAATCGCTGGTGTTTCTGACATCACAAACTACCTTGTAACCAATCACGTCAACGAGTCATCGTCAACGAGTGGATCTCTCAGGTGTGAGTGAGTGGAGGTGGGGCTAATCTGCATATTCATAGAACCGCGTATACTAAATGAGGCAAGGGTGAGTTAAATTCAAGCTATATTAAGGCATGAATACTTTTTTCAAGGACATTTTGGTGATCAAAGATGAGTTGACTACAGGGGGACTTTAATATACATTTTATTCTCAACAGAACAAGGAATGTTAAATCTCTATCCAGAAAAAAAAATGCATTTCATAGCTATATGACTTCATTATAATACCATTAATTCAGAGTTTCATCCCAGCTAACAAAAACATGTTCTAAGAACGTTTTGCCAACATTCCTATTAAGTTATGAAAACGTTATTTCTCTCAACATTCAAAACGTTTTTTAAACATTTTGACGCGTTGTGTGTGTGTGTGTGTGTGTGTGTGTGTGTGTATAAAGAGACTGTGTTCACAGTCTCTGCCAAAGCCAAACTAAAATAGTGTAAAGCAGCTGCTGTGAGAGGAGTCAAATGTGAGAACTTTCAAAGCAACAGCGCCATGTGGCTTCATTTGATCACCTGTGTAAGTGTTATTGATGACAGGAAGGTCACTGATTGTTTGGAAAGAGAGAGAGAGACGTTTTGTGAGACTGTGAGAACTTGAGTGTGAATGGATGCAAGTGGGATTGTTAGCAGCAAAACTAAAGCTTTTATTAGCAAAAGTTACAAGGCATCCAATGGTTTTGATGCGAAAAATACACCTCTGTCATTCCCATCTGAAGGTTCCTCTGAAATAATGGCACTTTAATTGTATCCTGTCAAACCTTGCACAATGGTTTCCCTTCATCACTATATACATATAAAAAAAACAATGAACAGAGTTGGTCTGAGCAAATATCTAGAGTCATTTTCTCAGGGATATCAACGTAAAATAATAGAAGTCTAAAGGCAAAGGCCTTGTGTTAGGGAGAAGAAAGCCAGAGATAGCCTACTTGCACTTTGAAGTGAGTACACAGCATCATATTTCACCTCTGCTAATATTTCCTCATAAAAGCCTTCTCTCCACACTCAAGCTGAAGTCTCCAGATGAAATAAATACCCATTGCATCCCTGCATACCAACTCTCTTTTATTACAGCCTTGCACGTGAGCTTGTTACCATCATGACCTTTTCTTTCTTTTCTTTTTTTACCTTGACTGGGTGCTCTTTTGATGTTTTTATTGTCAAATATTTAGTATAATAAAATTATTTATAGGCCTAATTAATTTTTAGTGTTTATTAAAATCAAACAAATCATGTTAAAAGCAATTGCATGTATCAGTTAATTTTTAAGGGTTTGAATTTGTAAGCGTTTGAAGTCAAAATAAATCTTTTTATGGAATATTGCAGTTCATTATAAATTATTTTTTCTGTGCGCATCATTATTATTATTTTAGTTCATGTTCCCTTCTGCCTCTTCTCTGGTGATGGTGTTTGCTGGCGTGAGGGCGGGATCAACCCGTCCTGTCACTTACATGAGATCCACCAATAGCAAACCCCAACCATCCAATCAGGTCCCCGGACAAAATCAAATCCCGCCCAACAAGTTCGAGAAGCAATTTCACTCGGAGCCGTTAAATGGGATATACGTCACAACTGGGAAGAAAATACTCCAATAATATGTGCATGCACCTCATAAAACTACTGCTTTTAGATTTTAAATACTTCCTTTTTTAAAACATTTAATTTTAAAAATGAAGATATGTTACAACAATCATGTATTTTGCAAATAAGTGTAGGTTACACTCAAACTATGTCGTCAATTTGATGCCGAATGTACAAGGGTTAAAAAAATAATATTTGTGAATCATAAACACATGTCATTGTGGTATAATGTCCATTAGAGTTGTGTGAGCATTGGACATTGCTGGAGTGTCAACAATGAATCAGAGTAATATGTAGGCCTATAGATAATTGATCTAATTGACGCTCCATAAATCATTAGTAATGAATAAGGCTCATTTTAATCATTTCGAAGTCTGCTCCGTATAGATTACCAAACCACCTGGTGTTAAAACAGAGTTTAATGAACTTGTCAATGTTTTTTTTCCAGTAAGATTGCGCCCACTGCTGGCATGCTGAGCGAACAGCTCATAACTAAGATAACAGCGCTCTCTGCTGAGCAAACGGTGCACTTTACAATCATACACAAATCTATTTAGGTCAAAGCAGAAAATTACTAAATTACTTTCAAAATAAAAGTACCTGAAATATGTAATATTTTCGAATATGGCATTTTTTATTTTTTTTGATTAAACAATCTAACACATGATTTACTGTAAGATAATACCATATAAAGCAACTTTTAGTAAAAATCTTATTATATTGCTACTTGTCCATGATACATTTAACAAACCCACTTTTGTTAAAGATCTTTATATTGAAATATTTAGGGGTTCCCATCATGGCATCATTTTATGGATTTAATTTTAATTCACTTTTTTATTTTGATTTAATTTCATGAATTAAACAGCTCATAAACATACTTAATCACTAGGAAAAAAATTCAATAACTTGTTTAACATGAAAGTAGCATGCAATAACTCAAAATAATGTAACAGAACCATTTAAGAGTAAAGTTCAACAGTTGTTTAATAATATATATATATATATAAATATATATATACACAGTGGGGAGAACAAGTATTTGATACAGTGCCGATTTTGCAGGTTTGTTGCACTTACAAAGCATGTAGAAGTCTGTAATTTTTATCATAGGTAGGCTACTCTTCAGCTGTGAGTGACGGAATCTAAAACAAAAATCCAGAAAATCACATTGTATGATTTTTAAATAATTAATTTGCATTTTATTGCATGACATAAGTATTTGATCACCTACCAACCAGTAGCCCTCCTGTTCTCCACTCATTACCTGTATTAACTGCACCTGTTTGAACTTGTTACCTGTATAAAAGACACCTGTCCACACACTCAATCAAACAGACTCCAACCTCTCCACAATGGCCAAGACCAGAGAGCTGTGTAAGGACATCAGGGATAAAATTGTAGACCTGCACAAGGCTGGGATGGGCTACAGGACAATAGGCAAGCAGCTTGGTGAGAAGGCAACAACTGTTGGCGCAATTATTAGAAAATGGAAGAAGTTCAAGATGACGGTCAATCTCCCTCGGTCTGGGGCGCCATGCAAGATCTCACCTCGTGGGGCATCAATGATCATGAGGAAGGTGAGGGATCATCCCAGAACTACACGGCAGGACCTGGTCAATGACCTGAAGAGAGCTGGGACCACAGTCTCAAAGAAAACCATTAGTAACACACTATGTCGTCATGGATTAAAATCCTGCAGCGCATACAAGGTCCCCCTGCTCAAGCCAGCGCATGTCCAGGCCCGTCTGAAGTTTGCCAATGACCATCTGGATGATCCAGAGGAGGAAAGGGAGAAGGTCATGTGGTCTGATGAGACAAAAATAGAGCTTTTTGGTCTAAACTCCACTCGCCGTGTTTGGAGGAAGAAGAAGGATGAGTACAACCCCAAGAACACCATCCCAACCGTGAAGCATGGAGGTGGAAACCTCCATCATTCTTTGGGGATGCTTTTCTGCAAAGGGGACAGGACGACTGCACCGTACTGAGGGGAGGATGGATGGGGCCATGTATCGCGAGATCTTGGCCAACAACCTCCTTCCCTCAGTAAGAGCAGTGAAGATGGGTCGTGGCTGGGTCTTTCAGCATGACAACAACCCGAAACACACAGCCAGGGCAACTAAGGAGTGGCTCCGTAAGAAGCATCTCAAGGTCCTGAAGTGGCCTAGCCAGTCTCCAGACCTGAACCCAATAGAAAATCTTTGGAGGGAGCTGAAAGTCCGTATTGCCCAGCGACAGCCCCGAAACCTGAAGGATCTGGAGAAGGTCTGTATGGAGGAGTGGGCCAAAATCCCTGCTGCAGTGTGTGCAAACCTGGTCAATAACTACAGGAAACGTATGATCTCTGTAATTGCAAAAAAAGGTTTCTGTACCAAATATTAAGTTCTGCTTTTCTTATGTATCAAATACTTATGTCATGCAATAAAATGCAAATTAATTACTTAAAAATCATACAATGTGATTTTCTGGATTTTTGTTTTAGATTCCGTCACTCACAGTTGAAGAGTACTATGATAAAAATGACAGACTTCTACATGCTTTGTAAGTGGGAAAACCTGCAAAATCAGCAGTGTATCAAATACTTGTTCTCCCCACTGTGTGTGTGTGTGTGTATATATATATATATTATATATATATATATATATATATATATATATATAAATAATGTATAGTGCCAAAACAAATCACAAAGACTGTTATATTAAGGTACTCATATTTTTTAATCAAATATCTGCTTTGTTTGACTGATGCAAACCGCATGATACAATGTCAACTACAGAATGTACAATGCTACATTCTATACTTTTAAATACTTCCTCTGTATTTATCTGTACTTCACAACAGTGATTATTTTCTTTGTGTAGTGCACTTTTTCATAAATTAATAACAATTAAAAACTACAAATTACATGTTACACTATTGATTCCTCATAAAATATGAGCGTTAAGAAGTTTTGCATAGTGGTCTGGTTGATATCTTTGAAGGTAAATATCCATTTTCCCCTTTACTCTCTTCTCACAGCTTAAACCTGTGAAGACAGACAAAAAAAAAAACACATTTTATATTATAACATGGTTTATTATAAATGAGGTTCATGTATCATTATTTATCTTTAATTCTAATGGGTTATTGATGTATAACAGATGCCAATTAAGTGTTTTAGCTATTCGTTTATAGTTGTTTTATAGTAATGTTGACTAGGCAGCAGATATGCATCTTTGGATGTCTTAGACAGGGTTATTATAGTTAAAAATCAAAATCAAGTCCCGCCCCACATTTATTATTGCTCGAGAAGCCACACTAGGGAAGAAAAGACTATCACAACTTCTGTTTCATACTGACTTTAGCCAACGCTGAACCTAAAACTAAACTATATAAAACTTGAACTGAACTCAATCAACACTGAACTGAATGACAGTATTTTCTTCTGTTGACCTGCATAGCAGTATTTCATTTTTTCTCATATTTGATGTTTGCATCATTGTGAAGTTTGCATCACTCATTGTTATTTTCCTGTTTATTACTGTGAAGCTGCTATGAAACAATCCATATTGTATAAAGCGCTATATAAATAAAGTAGACTTGACAAAAAAAAACCCCACTTGTTACTTGAAATAAACATTAAAACTTAAATTTATTTCATTTCAGTTAGCTACCAAGAAAAAAAATGTATAATTAAAACTGAAATAAAAACTAAAGTGACAAATGAAAAAGACAAAATTACTAAAACTTTATAGACAGCATGAAACGGATTGCAATAGTCTTTTCTTCCGTATTGGGACGTATATCCGAGTGAAACGGCTTCTCAAACAAGAAAAAAAAAAATGTAGGGCGGGACTTGATTTTGTCCATCGGGAATTGATTGCATCTTTGGATATGGTTTGCTATTTCTGTGATGTCATGTGATTGACAGGTTGCCCCGCCCTCACGGCAGTTAACACATCATCAGAGAAGAAATGTTGCTGCAAAAGGAAGGGGAAGTTTTTTCAATTAAAGATTACGAGGGCACATGCATATAAAAAAATAACAACAATGATGTGCATGAATAAATCATTTACAATAATAAATACCGCAATATTCCAAAAAAAAACAAACAAGAATTGTTAGTTTTGACTAGGAAATATGAATATATATATATATATATATATATATATATATATATATATATATATAACAAATTCCCTCTGTGTGGCAGTGACCACACACAAAACATCAGCTCACCCAGTTCTGCAGCAGTGCTTGTAATCCTCTGCAGAGCTGCATTCATGTCACCTCCTTCAGGCACCAGAACCTCAATCTCTCCCACACAATATCCGAAATCAGCCTGGTCCAGATCCACCCGCACTGCACCGTCTCTCTCTAGCATGAACGAGCAGCGCTTGGTCTTGAACTCAGCAAAACAGATGAGATTGAGGTCAGACAGCCACTTTGTGTCATCTGCTGAACAGACCTCTGTGTCCTCATTTTCTGCCACTTTGTCAATTTGTTCCCTTTGTGAGGAATTTGATTCACTCCCTTCAGCAGCGTGTTCCCTGATAATCCTTCTGACTTCTGATTGAATCAGAGGGAAACTGGTTATCTCTTTGTAGCGTGAGCAAAGGGCCTGAGTTTCATTGTCAGGAGCAGTTCCTGAAACTGCAGGGCATTTCAATTCCCACAATCCCTCTCGGCATCTCAGCCAGAAATCTTTTAGTGTGAGGATGAAATCTGGAGAGTCAAAGTACTGGTCTTGAAACTGCCGCTGACCAATGCATTTAGCTGTGTAGAGAAATGAATATATATGTATTAATATGTGTGTGTGTGTGTGTGTGTGTGTGTGTGTGTGTTAATGTTAATTTTTAATGTTTTTGAAAAAAGTCTCTTATGCCCATCAAGCCTGCATTTATTTTATTAAAAAAATGCAGGAAAAAAAATTTAATATTGTGAAATATTATTACAATTTAAAATAATGTATTTTTTCTATTTTAAAATATAATTTATTTCTGTAATGCAAAGGTTAATTTTTATCAGTCTTTACTGCAGTCTTGAGCGTCACGTGATCCTTCAGAAATCATTCTAATATGCTGATTTATTATCAATATTGGAAACAGTTGCGCTGCTTAATATTTTTTTGGAACCTGTGATACTTTTTCAGGATTCATTGATGAATAAAAAGTTAAAAAGAACAGCATTTACTCAAAATAGAAAACTTTTCTAACAATATAAATCTTTACATCACTTTTTATCAATTTAATACACCCTTGCTAAATAAAAGTATTAATTTCTTTCAAAGACGAAAATAAAAAAATCACTGACCCCAAATATTTGAATGATAGTGTCTATTGTTAAAGATTTCCATTTTAAATAAATGCTGCTCTTTTTTAATTTTTTATTCAAAGAATCGTGAAAAAAGTAGGCTATTACAGTATATAAAAAAATATTAAGCAGCACAACTGCAACATTGATGATAAATAAGGATCATGTAACACTGAAAACTGGAGTAATGACTGCTAAAAAAAATCAGCTTTGCATCACAGAAATAAATTATATTTTAAGCTATATTCAAATAGAAAACCATTATTTTAAATTGTAATAATATTTCACAACATTACTGCTTTTTCTGTATTTTTGATCAAATAAATTCAGGCTTGATGAGCATAAGATACTTTTTTCAAAAACATTAAACATTAACATTTCAAAAACATTACCAATCTAAAATACATATATCATACGTGAATAAAAAAAAAAAGTTTGAACACACCTCCAATATGCTGTAGTTTCCCCATAATTTCTGCATTACAAACAAATTTTCTCTCCACCTCTACAGTCATTTTGTCCTATATGAGACATAAAAATAAAAACGAGAAAGTAGAATTTCCGCATTATTAAAGACTTTCTGCTGTAATGGACAACCTATAAATGAACATATAATGTTGTAAAATGTCCAAATCAATTCAGATCAGCTGTGTTTCAAAACAAAGTGAGCTGCGCAGTGAGGCAGTAGTTTTTCGCTTTCGGGGCGATGACTTCAAATGCTGTCAAATGAGACTTGACAACAAATATTGCCGGGAACCTACTAACAGGTTCATATTTTTTTAGCTGTGGCTGAGGTAATTATACTGTAACTATTAATGCGGTTAAAAAATCAGGATGTGACAGTCATTCCGAGTCAACGATACAAACCATAAAACAAAAACATCTGAACTTACCGATCAATCAGTGTAATGAGGACAGACGTGGAATCGGGGTCCTGTACAGCTTTTCCGGTCAGGCATGTTCACGGGCAGCCTAATATCTGCTCGTCATTAAACGCACCACATACGCAACAGAACAGAGTGATTTTTTTAAGTATAAAATGTGGCTAAATAGTTGCTTAACGGTTCTTGTTACAATTTCGTAGTGTTTTAATAAACGAATGAGTCTGCAATCAGTTTGATTAGCACATTAGTGCCAGTAGAACCACATATATATATATATATATATATATATAAAAAAAAAAATGTTAAGATTACATTTATTAGCTTAGACCCATTTTATTTTCTTATTACATCCTATAATTATTAACACCATATTACCAATAACATACAAATATATTTATTAATTATTATTTTTTTATACACACCTTTGTATAAATATTTCTCTCATTTGCCGTGTATGTTTTAATACTTCGCCTCTACATTCTTAAAGACGAAATTTTAAACAAAGTTACAACTAATTTAATTGATGACAGTATAACAATGTTCTAACATGCGTTTAAGTGTTTTGTTGAATCGAACCGTTAGTGGGAAGAGGAACATTCTTGGAGAGAGTTAGCAGTCAGCTTTTGGGGGAGCTGTCGTGTGTTTACTAGAGGAGAGCAATGCAAGAGTGAACGAGAGAGAGAGAGGGAGGGAGTGAGTGAGTGAGTAAGTAAGTGAGAGAGGGAGGGAGAGAGAGAGAGAGAGACAAAACTTTTCAGTTTTAAAGAGCGAGAGGAAGCGTGTGCTGGAGTCCCAACCATGCAGGTAAAGCCTTAGCTAATTGCTTTAGTGTTAATTAAACGATGTTGACGCCGAATTGATCAAGAAGTTGCGATCGTGTGGGCGATGCGGATCTCATCGCGTCCTGAGCATGATAGAGAATCTGATGCATGGCATTTCATTGCGAATATTTAGTTAGATTTCGAGTGTTAAAATCCAAACTTTTCTGCCTCGGACTCTCATTTTGGCCCCGCCACCCCCTTTCGCTGCTCGTTTTTTGCACGTCGCTCTTTTCGAGCAGCAATGCGCTTCGTCCATCGTTAATTACTGCGCTCTACAATTATTAAAACACACTTATGGTGCTTAATATCTACATTATCTACTAAACGAGGAACTTAGACCGCCAAATGCAAGGTATTGGGTTAGATAAATGCCGAAGAGGAACGACAAACGGCTTGTTTTTGTTAACACATCTGTATGAAGCAACCCAAATTCATTAATTAAATAGCTTAGTCGATGTAGGCCGCAATTTCCGCTGTGCAGCGGACGGCGGGCGGGGGATGTCTCAATGTCCGACCAACAGGCCACAATCAGGGGGGCGAGGAACTAATCAAGCCCGAGGTTTTACATCTGAGAGCCGAAAGCCTATTTACACAATTCAATTAGCGCAATAAAGCAGACTTGGACTGCAGCATCTCGAGCGTTGATATTGTTATATACCTTATAATCTATTCTCGCAGCTCTTATTCGGTGTCTTTGAGAAGTTTGTGGGCGATTTGTGGCGTGATAGGCGATACATAATTAGTTGACCAATTTGTTGAGTGTTGTTAGCTGCGTTAGCCATGTGAAGTGCCACGACTGTTTATGAGAAACGGCTTCTTTTGTTTTAACATCACCCTTCAAGTAAGAAATCACTAAAATCAGTCGCTTTGCAGCGATTAAAGTTGGAAAAGGGGGTTATTAGGGCAGGAGACTGCAGTGCGATGCACTTTAATGGGGTATTTGTCATGATTACACTGGAGTGAGAGAGAGAGAGAGTGAGTGTGTGTCTGTGTGTATATATGCGTGTTAGCGAGGCAGGCTAAAGCTCTCCGTTTCCAATTGATTCAACAGCACACGGGTCTTGCTAATTAGGCTGTGGGTTAATTAACGAAATCATCAAGAGTTATGGCGGCCATATGAGCTCGCTGTCGAACGGCAGTGTCCCGCGGCGTGTGGGTTCGTCTGTCTTTGACTTTTAGGAGAAGTTAATAGTACTTGCCTTGAGGATTCAGTGCATGTTTTCAGTCTAGCAGGGAAGCTAATTGGCGTGGCATTGTAGCACTGTTGGCATTTGATGTCTGTTCGTTACTTGACAGTGTGGCATGTAAAAACGAAGCCAGAAACGGTGTATTTTGAAACGATTTTGCATGCATACGCGAAACGAAGTCGTTTAGATGTGAATTAAGATGTTTATATCTTTGATCTCGACGTATGTGTTATTTATTTATTTGGGTTATTGTTTTAAAGAGACATTACTGTCATTAATATCCCAGGGGATTTGCACCCATTATTTGTTATTTACAGCCCATGTCGCCTTATTCACAAGGGGCAACATGTTGCCAAATTTCACTCACATCAGCATATTATAAGACTAGTCAAGGTCAACATTTAGGCCTCATCTGACGGTAAATAGCCTAGTTATTGCAGAAGTGATAAATGCATGTGTGATTCTGCTTCTCAGATTTTATGAACATGGTATGCCTTAAAGTAATGTGCCTTCAAATGCATGATTTATTAACAGGCCACAAGGTATCGTGGTCCAGTTTTGTTATGTTGTGTCTAGCAGAAAGAACATAACTGCATCTGTGAATCAGATTTGATGTCTTGCACGAATACTGTTATAAGTGCATAGCACAGATTGTATGGCCTATATAAGTAACTAGAGGTCACAATATCAGACCTGATTGTGAACATACTTGAATGAAAGAAAGGGGTGGTTGAGTGATATGTCCCAATGTTATGCATGGTCATTTTGTTGTTTTGTTTTGTAAGTGTCATCTAACATCAAACCCAATTAATAAGCGAGACAATTGTTGCATTTCTTAAAGTATATTTTTGAGTTTTAACAATTAAGCTTATGTGAACTGAACAACTATTTTAGAGCTGTCTGTACATTAGACATAATACATGCAGTGACATGAAGCATGTTAATGCATTAGATGCTGTCTATAAATCTGTTATTTATTCTATATATTCTATATGTTTATGTAATCTCATTTTTATATATATATGTAAGTACTGGTTCACCCAAAAATTTATATTTGCACCTCACTGTTATGTCATTCCAAATTCAATCCTGAATGAATGACTTACTTTCTTCTGTGGAAAATACAGATAAAAATATCTGTTTTGAAAGTCAATGGGGTCCGATGTTGTTTGCACACCAATGTTCTTCAGAATATTTTCTTTTGCATTCTGCAGAAGAAAGTCAGGCATACAGGTTAGGAATGACATAAGGATGCGGTTTCAGTTTTAGGTGAACTAACCCTTTAAGACTATAGTTTTGTGAAGCGCTGCACTTATTTCATGTATTTGTTAATTTCACCTTTCTTTCAGATCGCTGATGCATAAAAAAATTGCACACAATAGCATGAGGCCACTTGAAACAAAAATAAATACATGCTATACAATATCATTAATTTTATTTTGTGAATTCTGAAAATAAGTAATAAAATATTTGCCTTATTTAGGTATGATAAAATATTATTGCATATAATAATAATACCACTTTGGTTTCAGGAGGAGCCAGGAGAAACTCTGGGAGGTGCCAGTAACAGGGGGTCAATGTGTTTATGCCCTCTATGTCAAGAAAGTCAACCAGACCGTGAGAATCTCTCTCATCACCTTACAGACAAACACAGTGTCCTCCCTGCTTGCCTTGATAAGTTACTGGATATTGTGAGTATATTTAAGATGGACTTTTTGGGAAAGAAAAATGTTAGTAATGTTTAGTGATGTCATTATGTACGTTTTGATGGAAAATCCTTTTTTCTTACAAAAGAAATGAGGCCTACATTGTGTGTTGTCAGTGAAACTATAAGCTTACACAAGTTTGTTTTGTTTGCTTTTAACGTAAATAATTGATTTCCTCTTTTCATAAGGCTGCTCCTAAGCACTCTTCCATTGCTGAAGATGAAGAATCCAAAGCCCTAAATGATTCAGGTGAGTTTTGATAATCTATAAAGTTATTGTTAATTGTATTATAATGTTAAGTGTTTGTATTTGTGCCACAGTGATTTAACACTATCCCAGCACTGAGGTCTTAGGTTCCAGTGTTATTGATACCAGGCCTAGGCTATGCACCACTGGACACACAATTGGCTGTGTTGGTGACCACCTTGCATCAGTAGTTTCCATGACAATGAAGCACCTGTAGGTTGTAGCTGAGTGTGGCCCCCACAAGTATTCAGTTTTCCTGCTGACTCCTGGATGTGATTGCTGAAAAAAACAAAAAAAAACAAATGATTTGTTGCAAATTATTTACATTTCACTGGTTGTTTTTAAATCCAAACAAATGATTTTTGTTCTGAATCCGGACATAATGGGGTTTCAAGTTTGTTAAGGTGAGGGATGGACCAGGGACCCCAGTTGCATATCGTAAACTGAGTGTTGTGATTTAAGCCTGCTCTATTATACCTATGTATAATTTATTTACCTATGAGATGATATTGGTCAAATTAACGTTGATTTATGGATTCATACACATGTATATTACGATTCATCTTAATAAATGTATTGTTAACTTTACCTTTGGTTTAAAGAGTTAGTTCGCTCAAAAATGAAAATTCTGTCAGTAATTAGTCACCCTCATGTTGTTCCAACCCCGTAAGACTTTCGTTCATCTTCGGAACACAAATTAAGATATTTTTGATGAAATCTGAGAGCTGCTCAGCTGTAACAGCGCAGCACTTCTGGGTTGTACGTCAGAACGTAGGCTCACTATTGGCCGATGCTGGTCATGTGTGTGATGCTGCCCAATAGTAAGCCTACATTCTGATGTACAACCCAGAAGCGCTGCGCTGTTACACTACGTGAACTCACTCAGAGGCCCACACAGAAGAAAATGAATAGTTGAATAAAGTTTTTTTGTTTTTTTTCGCACAAAGTATTTTCGTCGCTTGATAAACTTAAGGTTGAGCCACTGTAGTCACTTGGAATATTTTAATGATGTCTTTACTAACTTTTCTGGGCTGGCAGATATAAATTACCTAGCAGCCTATGAAGGAGTGAGCCAGCGCTCAATTACATCAAAAATATCTTAATTTGTGTTCCGAAGATGAACAAGTCTTACGGGGTTGGAACAACATGAGGGTGAGTAATTACTGACAGAATTTTCATTTTTGGGTGAACTAACCCTTTAAAATAACTTTTTACAATTAGCAGACAATTTGTGAAATTGCTCCCTTTTTGAAGACCTGTTTTACATATTCAGCATAATAAAACTGCACTTATTTTGGACTTTTTTGTTTGTAAATGCTCACTAACATTGTATTTTATTTTTTATCAATTCATTAGATGACACATCTCAGCAGAAACATTTAGAGAACACAAAGTCCCCCTCAATGGCTTCCCAAAATGAGAGCGAATCTACAGATGCAGGTGACAAGGGTGGTTCTTCTCAGGAAAAAGGGCTGGATGAAGAGCTGGAGGGAGGAAGAAATGAGGAAAGTGACGTGGCTGGCCTGGAGTCAGATCAGGACAATGTGGAGCAAACTATAAAAACATCAGAGGCTTCTGTAAGCAATGGCAGATCCGTCTGTAAAAACAGTGTAGCCTCTGATGGCGATAACCGTCCATTCAAGTGTAATGCGTGTTTGGAGTCATTTCCCACTAGAACAGCATTGAGTGTTCATTATAATTCAACCACCCATATTCAGAGGATGAGAACCGGGACGGTGAAAGACAGTGACTCAACCCCTTTCCTGGCTCGACCTTATGTCTCCAACAAACCATACCAGTGTGCCGTCTGTCGTGTCTCCTACAATCATGCCATTACCCTGGAAAGTCATTTAAAATCTGTGTTGCACCAGAGTCGCAGCAGGAGTGCGGGGAATGCTACTCCTAGTTCCACTGCAAATACAGGAACTGGAACCATGGTTACAAACTTGGCTACGACCACTGTTGGAAGCACCACACAGTTAGTTAACGCCTCCACCAGCAATTGTGTCACCCAAGCAAACCTGACTCCATCAGCAGTAACGACCAAAGACGGAGAGCAGATGCAGCCTCAGCTAGCTCCCTCATTACTTTCTTCTCCGGTGGCCTCCGCACAAGCCATGTCTGCTATTCTCACTCTCCTGACTTCCAGCCCAAATTCTCTCCCACACTCCATTCTTCCTCCTCTCTTCACGACTGGGACATCTGCAACACCAGGGGCAGCTACCCCGCAGCTTATACCCCAGCCTCATATGCTCATGCCCCTGGTGTTGAATGGACTCCAAACTCAAACCCAAATCCAGGGCCAGAATCCAGAATCTCCAAACCAGCTTTTGCAGCAGGCAGTGCCAGTTCTTGGTCTCAGTACTGCACAACAGGCTCTTTTGGCCCAAAGACTCAGTGGCTTACAAAGTCAGTGGGCTGCATTTGGCCTCCCAGCCACCACTCAAATGAGTTTAGAGGAGACCAACAAGATGGTAGACAAGGGTGCAGACATGAAAGTGCACAATGAGATAAAAGTAGAGCCTTGCGATCAGCAAATGTCACTAAAATCTGAAGAGGACTGGAAAATTGATGGGATAAAAAAAGAGATGTGTATTAAGAGTGAAAATACACAAGAGCAAAGTGAGAAAATGGTGTGTGATGGCAAGGCATGTGATGAAAAAGAGCAAGAAGAAAGTGAAATGGAAGTTGAGAGGAACAGTGAAAAGGTGTGTCAGGGGGATGATGCAAACTCCAAAGTAACTGAATCCTCAGCGGCCCCTGTCCATCAGCATGATATTTCGTTCGCTTTGGATCCAAACCAAGGTATCAGCCATGCACATCCTGTTAACAGCTCTGGCGCTGTTTACTGTACCTTTCGTAACACTAATTTTGCCTTAAGAGCTTTAGGCCATAGAAGTGCTAAAGATCATCCACTCTTGTCTTCAGGACGGTCTGTGCTCACTGAGTTTCAATCTCAGGTTCTGTGGGCCTTTTTAGAGTCACGAGATGATGCTGAAACATCTAGTCCTCAGCGGGAGGACTGTGAAGCCCTCGGCAGGGAGGTTGGGCTAAGTGGAGAAGAGGTACGCAAGTGGTTCTTAGACGCCCGGCAATCCAAAGATAGGGAGAGATTAGACAGCTTCCATGATGAATTGGACAGAAGTATGGAGGAAGAAGAGGGTAATTTAATGATAGATGAGGGTGAAGATGGACATAGTCCATCAGCAACAAGTAGTCATGCCATTGACCTTTCCAGTAGTGCAGAACGACACAGGATTGGTAAGGGAAGCCCAAGAGAATTGCTGTTGACATCCGACTCTGAAAACGAAGAGTTCTACACGTCTGTTATCGTGACTGATGAAGAAAGTCAAAGCAGCTCGATGAGGGAAGAGTCAGGTAGCCCAATCAAACAGTCTTCACAGGTAGAGCCAACAGTTGAAAGGTCAAGTGGTGGTGGAAAGGTTCTTCGTTCTACTACAGTCTTCCTCTCGGATGCAGAGGACGAATATGATGATGAACAAAGTATGAAGAGGAAAAAGAGAAAGAGTGAGATTGACAAGGAAGAGGTGGAGATCAAACGAGAGAAGCAAGATGTAGATCTTGATCTTCAGTTGGAAGCACAAGCTGACCCTCCTACTCCTTTTTCAGTTGCGGTCGATCATCAGGGCGTTCCAACTGGCATCTTGCAGTCATTGCCCCTTTCCCTGTCATTGGCTCCACTTTCCACCCAGTTATACAGTCCATATGTACTTTCACTTCCTTCATCAGTTATTGGGGTGGGTCTTTCAGAAAGAGATCGAGGTAAGATGGCCTTTGCAAACACTCGGAGTCCAGCAGCAGTACTTTCGGACCCTCTTAATGCAGCTGCACCCACCTCTCTTACACACTCCTTATCTAATGGTAATGATTGCGAGTCTGCTTTGGATCTAAGCATGGGGAAAAACCACAGCTCTACAATATCATCTGTCTCCCCAGCTAACAAGTCCTCTATACAGAAAAGTCATTTGCTTGATGGTCTAGGATTGAGACCAGCGACTGTTGGGGTTCCTACAGATAGAGGTCTCATCGTGGTTCAGGTGAAGCCAGAATCTGCCATTGCTTTACCATCTTCCAATAACAGTACTAATCGCAATAATTTGGCTAAGACTAGCACTGTGTACATGAGGGCAGCAGAAAAGGTCAGCACATCACTCATGGAAAGGGAAAAAGAGAAGGAACGAGAAAAAGAGCGGGATCAAAAGAGGCCAAAAGTCAGACGGTTCAGGGACATGAGACGTTCCAGGACCATCATCCATGCTGACCAGCTTGATATTCTTTATGGATGTTATTTCAAAGATCCAAACCCAGGCAAGCATGAATTTGAACAAATATCTGAGTGGGTAAACCTTCCAAAGAAAGTGGTTCAGATCTGGTTCCAGAATATGAGGGCTAGGGAGCGAAAGGGAGAGGTCCGTTTTATCAGTGATGGCACTTTGGCAGCTGTTGGGAAACCACTCATTAAGTTCACCTGGCCACTCTCGAAGCCCATATTCTCAACCCCACCTAAACCTAACCCAAGTCCCTCCACTGGCTGGGGCTCTGCAAAACCCCAAACTGGAAATATTCCTCCAAAGACAGATAAGGTGAAGGAGGTCAAGGAGCCCCTGAAAACTCCCACTCAAGGTCCAAGTAGACCAAATCAGACAGCCTCTTTCACCGTTGTGTCCTCCGGCCCTTCATTAGTTCACAAGACCAAAACAGAAGCAACTCCCATTACAATGGTTAAAATAGCTCCTAAGACAGTGGCCACTCCGGTTGCAGTTCCTCTGCTAGTGAGTGGGATTCCTACATCTCGATCTGCTCCGAAAAGGAAGGTTGAAGAGGTACGAGCCGAGTCAGACCATACTGATGAAGATGATGACGATTACCGAGGAGAGGTCGAGTCTGGGACTACCAGCCACATTGTGCCAAAATTGTCCCCTACGCCAATTAACAAATCTTCTGCCTTGGCATCTCAGAAACACAATGGGCTCAAATATTGGTCTCAGAAAGGTCCATTCAAGATCAACACCCTTTCAAGAGAACAGTTAGGCTTGAGCTCACAGCGACCTACACCCACTACCACCACGCCCACCACGCCATCTCCTGTGACGGTTACAGTATCTTCTGGTCAAAACCAAAAAGAAACAAGTTACATGCTTCAGAACTCCACCCCAAGACGACCTCGAACTCACCTGAACTGTCTTCAGCTGTCCATCCTGCAGTCGTGCTACGAGACATGTGCTCATCCTAATGCACTGGAGTGTGAGGCAGTGGGGACAGAGCTTGGGCTTCCACTGAAGGTTGTGCAAATCTGGTTCCAAAATACACGTGCTAAGGAGAAACGCTGGAGGCTTCAGCAAGAGAAAATGGTAAGGGCACTTTGTCTAATATTCTGAAGCAACTGTTTTCATGTCTAATTTTAGTATTTTGCTACAATGCCATTAGCCTTAGAGGTGTCAATATACTTCTCATGTCATAGACTAGCAACACGTTATAAAAAATGTGCCCGGTGCAGTAACTAAAAAAAGTGTCATCTTTAATTCATATTTTATTATTTCTTTTGACATACTGGTGTTGATGCCTTTAAAAAAAAAATATCAATCCAAAATTGACTCAACCTCATGTCATTCCAAACCTGTTTGCATTACATTCTCATTTATCTCATTTTACGTTCTTTTACACAAAAGGAGATCATTTAATCTGGTTGGGTATTTAAGTGCTTCGTTCACCCCGAAATGTAAGTAGTAAAACGTGGGCTGCCACTTCTCTCTTGTGCACCATCTACGCTTCACACAGTATGTGGCAAAATGCTTCTTTTACTTTTTTTTACTTCTTTTTCTTTAACTGTGTCCCAATTCAGAGGCTGCATCCTTCGAAGTCCGCAAAGGTCGGACCGAGTGTTGTTAAATGGGACGGTCTAGCCTACGGAGGATTGCTCTTGTCGACTAGCAACTGTGACAGCTGCCGTTAACGAGCGGCAGTAATGTTTGTACTGGACTTTTTTGAAAGTTATATTCAACTGTCTGAAAACAAAACAGGGTTCACAACTTGTCTAAATATGCTCACCGTGGTCCATTTATGTAAGTAATAAAGAGTATAAACTATAAAAAATCGCATCTTAGTAAGATACGAGTC
The DNA here is from genome assembly GCF_963993115.1 of Abramis brama. Classification (NCBI taxonomy): domain Eukaryota; kingdom Metazoa; phylum Chordata; class Actinopteri; order Cypriniformes; family Leuciscidae; genus Abramis; species Abramis brama. The sequence continues at coordinate 14,335,747 of NC_139986.1, read as the reverse complement.
AGCATTTGAAATGCTTAACTTTTTATTTTTACATTTGTATCATTAGATATTCGAGTAAGTTGACACCCAATACTTGCATTTGAAAGTGTAATCCGGCATTTTCTCTTAAATTCCTGTCGTCAATGGCATGCAATGAATTTTGGGGTATACTAGGCAACGAAGGATCCATCTGTTGTGTACTTCAATGCCCAGGAAACGAAGGCCGCATTTCAAGGCCGCATTTGAAGGAGCCTTAGAATTGGGACAGCCTTCGTCACGCTACTGTGATGCAATCGGCCTTCGAATGTGGTCTTTGAAGGATGCAGCCTCTGAATTGGGACGCAGCCCTTGAATCTTTTACATTGATGCCTAGAAGCAGGTGATTGTTTCCGCCACCTGATGGACAGAAGTGTATGGTGCACAGGAAAGTAGTGGCAGCTGCTATGATTTTACTACAAAAATTGCTTTTTTTCTTCTTTTTTTTTAAATCAAAACTTGAGCACTTAGACCATGAGTCGGCAACCTTTTGCCATTTTTAAGTTTCTGAGTTATTCACTGTGCCCTAACCTAATCTGTGCCCCCCCCCCCCCCCCTCCCCCATATGTATAAATATATTTTAAATATTCATAATGGCTAATATAGTTGTGCATAATCTTAAATATTTCTGAAGCAGTGTTCACGTCAATGAAAGCAAGATATAAGCTTCATTTTATTTATCATCAGCTAATTTCTAAATCAAAGACTGCAATTAAGGAGTGAGTGGCATCAGCATTAGTAAGATAATTTAATACTTCAACAACCAGATGCATTTTATCCAGTTTCATCTGGAATGTGAAAAAATGCCCTCTCTTTCGGGTTTTCACATGCATCACAGTCATTTTGATGTGTGTGGAATGTATATTAGGACTATATATTGGTTGAATATCTCTGAAATTTATAGCATTAACTATGTACAGCGGAACAAGCTGTAAGCTGTCAGTCAGTAACTTGTGCGCGCATGATGTGCAGTGGTCGTGCTAATGGTTTTTCAGAGCTGCGTGCTTTAATTGACTTGAGCAGATTAATTCTCACACTTTAATAACATTTATAACTCCTAACTTAGTAAAGCAAGCTGTGTTACTATGAGGAATGATTAGATCTGTATGCATGTGCGAGGTACTTTATCTGAATGAAATGCATACACCTCTCTTACTTTTGCTCACATGCCAGCAATTACTCCTCCGCGTGCAATAGATTGCCGACCCCTGACTTAGACTATGGTCAATAACTATTTAAGGCAGAGGGATTTACAGTGATCCCCCCCCCCCCCCCCCCCCCACACACACACACACACACAGTTTTCTCTGTTGTTATTGCTTAAAATTTAGTTTTTCTGTAATGAAATGAAACTAACAATGTAATTTTTACATCTTCACACAGTCACCTAATCCCATTGACCCTTCCAAGAAGGTAGATGTCAGCTCGGGTAGCTACCTGCAATACAATGCTCTCCGAGCCAACCGTCCCATCCTGCCCAAACCTGTACAACTGACAGTTGTGGAACCAACTCCATCATATACCATCGGCCAGACAACAGGCCGTGAGACTCTGAGAGGCAAGTGCGACGCCTGTGGGATTGAATTTGAATCCAGGGCTGCAGCACGTGACCATGTCTTCTCTGCTCGACATCTTGCCACTCTGAGAACCACTAACTTTGGTCAGCAAGCAGCGTTGGTCAGCAATGGATCTGGTACGGGGTCTACTGGTTTTGCCAGCCAGTCTTCTACCCCATCACCAGCTAGCAGCTCCAGCTAAACAATGAATTGAAGCTGGTATAGTCTGTGGACCCACTAGACTTGTTGGCTTAAAAAAGACAGATAAAGGGTGCTGGTCTTTTAAGCTATTGTTCTTTTGAGGCTCTAAATTGGAGTGGGCACAGATGAATCTGGCCATCTTCACTTTCTCTCCTTGGATATCAGCAAGACATTGTTATTATACAGAGTCTTTACTTACAGGGCTCCTTTTAATGACCTATTGCCACAGCATCATTTTACTATAAATAATCTACTGAAATGGTAATCATGGACATGCTAATGCTTATGTGATCATGGTCCGTTTTTCACAACTTCATCTCGGTTTAAACTCCTATTATGTTGGGTAATATTCTACTCACATTTACATATAACACTTGGTTTGATTGGGAGAATCTATGGTAATGAATGCCCAAAAACTCAACCAAAGTGCTCTGGGTTGTCATTTATGTTTGTGGTACTGCTTTTGCTTGAGCCAGGGTGGTCTTTAGCCTGTTTTTAAAGCCTATATAGAAGAGTTGTTTCTAAGCTGATTTATCTCCGATAGTCTTGTCAATTCAAAGAAATCTATCCTGTAAACAGAAGTTTTCCTTCTGGCTCAGTTGAAAGAAGACTAGACTATGCTAACAGTTGATAGTAATGAAATCGTAATGACAAATAAAGCAGAGAATATGTGTAGTCTGGAATATGGAGAATTTGGGAGCGTGTTCTGAATCCAGACAATATGATAGCTATTTTTGAACAACCATCATGACAATCCTATAGTCATCAGCAGAGCTCTCGTTGAACGTTAAAGATGTCAGATGGTCCTCATACAGCACTTTGACCCTTTTAAAGTCACAAACATGATTTTTTTTTTTTTTTAAGGTTTTCATGTTCCGCAAAATAAACAGTTTTGTTGTATGGTTAAAAACTTACTGTATGTCAAACTGTAATGAAGTATTAATCAGCTTTTAATGTTATTTTTAAAGAGTTTGCATTGCACATAGTTAAAACAGACAAAAAAAAATGGATCAGACCTAGCCGCTGTGCACGAAGCCAAAGTCAAGTCTGTACTTACACAATTTTATATAGATTTGTGGAACATTGAAATCATGTACCTTATACCCTCTGATAAATCATTTCATTTGGTTTGAGTCTAGGGAGTAACCCCAGCTTGTCAATATAAATTAAACACAAAAGTCATTTATTTATGGTAAAAGCAAAAGCATTTTAGATTTATGGGAGAGAGTTGTCATTTTTTTTTTCTTGTTCTTTCACTAAGCGTTTTGTTTTTTTGTAAGCCGAGTGCTCGTACTGAGAATATTCAAGTATTTTCTTTAAAACCCACCAGGAGAGAAGACAGGGTGCTTTAAGTGGACCTGGAAACTATTCATCAGGCCAACAGGAGGTGCGATTTGAAGGACATGAAATACTAAAGACGATTTTCCTTTTTGGTTTATTTTGTATATTATTATTGATACTATTAATACTTTAACAAAATGCAAAACTAAAAAAGATTTTTTAATGAACTATATTAAGAAAATGATATTCCAAAGTTATTCTTTCTGTTGCTTTGTCTCATTAAAGATACCAAAAAGCAATCTTGATTGGAAGTGTTTGTAATGCAAACCACAAAGGAGCTCCCATGCCTTGACACTTTGAACTAGTCCAGGGTTTAAGCATGAGCTACAGATAAATGCATTTCCGACAACTCAACTTGGAACACTTGAAGTTCATCGAAATGTTTTGTTTTCAGTATATCCCAGCAAATACAAGTTGTTTTTGTTAAAATTAGTGTCAAGTAGTTCATATGAAATGAACATGGACTGGGTTGTAGTGCAGTGCTACAGGACGTGGGATCACATGGTGTTGCACTGTTCAGAGTATATAGGTAGAATATGGAGAAATGCTTTTATATTATCTTTTCACTTTTTCATTGACACTTGATTATCACTTGTTATAACTACTACTTACTATTTTTCATCACTTTTGATTATTATTGATTCATAACGGTTTTAATGGCATCTCAGACTTTGATATGCCATTGATATGAATATTGAACGATAATGGTGGCAGTCTTGTTATGAAAAATTAGAATATTGATTAAGCTTGTTTTCCCCTCAAATGTACCTTCATTTTGTGTTGGTTCTCCTTTTTTCTTATGCAGAAAACAAATAAACTGAAGTTCATGTATTGATGTTTCTCTTCATTATGTAAATTACCCTTATAATTTGTGTATATGTAGATTTATTTATATTTTATGTCTACATAAATTGGGTATTAGCTGCACTGTTTAATATAACTATTATGGACCATCTTGTCAGGGGTTCAGCTTCATTAATGTATTGCTTAATGTGGCAGGCAAATGAAAATACTAAAGTATTACTCGTTAGAGATTATCAATATTCATGTCTTATAATGGGTAAGTGGCATAATTTCAGTGGCCTCGGGTTAAGTTTTGAAGGTCTCGGTATTTCAGTGTGTGCATAGTAGCATTGTTGCCAGATCTCACTTGAAAAGCAAGCCCAAATGTTTTTAAAAATGACAACAACCATTAGTGGTCACATTACTTTTTTCTTTATTTTTATGAACAACATGACAAACATTCAGAGAACAATAGAGAAAAAAATAAAACTAAATAAAAAATTACAATGTATTTAATATAATGTTTCAAAAACAGAAATTCAAGGCTTTGAAAAAAAAGAAAAGAATTATTCCTGATATTCGACAACTGCTGCTTGGCCATGCTGTATTGTGCTATTTAGGCCAGGCAGCAGCAAGCCTAAAGATGGGACTATATTCTGGAAATAAGTTTAATAAATAAATTATTTAGAAGTGACTTTACGTAAACTACAAGTCAAAGTGTATTATACTGTGCGGACATGGCAACATTGCATAGTAGCTCTAATCCGATACAAATACCGTTGCAAGCAATCCAAAGGTGGTCTGTGAGCACTGAATGACGCTGCTTTCATCCAATCACAGTCACTGTTGTAAAGTATAAGTGGCGAGCGCATTGAATTATCCCAAGAGAAGACCAATACCCGTTCTCGATACGTTGAGAGGGCGTGTCTAAAGTGCGGAATTGTCCAATCACCTTTCGATAGTGCGCCTGCAGTGCTCGGAATCCCCGCCCTCGGCTTCCATTTCTGTTCTGGAACACACGAGCCCTCGCGAAGAATACACATTTGCTTTTCTGAATTTGTCTTCTAATGTAAATAGAGTAGTAATTGCGACATATTGACCAAGTGAAACCTATTTATATTTGGATTAAATAGTGTAGTTGTTTTATTCGCGGAAGTACACGTTTGAGCTCCAGAGGAAGCGAGGCGGGCTTTTTATTCCCCATTTTAACTTTGGTGAGCGGCGTTTTCCGCCGTTTTTTTAATTTCCTCCCCTGCCCCTCTCTCTTGCTCCCCCCTGCGAGAGTCGCGGCCTGTAGTTCAGCCACGAGGCGCGTCGGACCACCGGGAATCAGGCGATGGCGGAGTTTGGTAACGGACTGGCAGATGAGTCTCTGCTGGACTCAGACCCGGGTCACTCAGAACTTGAAGACCCAGGCGCCGGCGATGAAGAACCTGGATTAGACGAGGGAGAGGCCGCTATTGAAGATCCGGTGAGTGAAGGACTTATCACACCCGCTTTAACGACTCATTTCGTATATTGGTATAGGGTTTCACCCCAACTTCCTCTTCAACCTCACATTTTTAAAATGAAATAAAACTGAATTACAAACCAAATAATCATGTGTACGCGAAACCGGTTTTGCCAGGACGGTTTGTCCGCCATTGTGGCTCACGCAGTGCAGTAGAATTAGTGAGTGACATGCGTGCTGCTGGCCGCCATGTTGGCGCAACATCCGTCTGGGTTCCTCTGCGCCAGATCTGCAGACCTAGCGGAGGGAAAAAATCTTCATCGCAAAAAATGCGCGACGGGAGATGTAAGAGACAGGGGCGAGGGTAGGACAGGCCGCCATTAGCCGCAGCAGTGTGTGGATCCATCCGCAAAGAAGCAGACGGCTCACGGTAAACACGCCTCTTTTCTGATCAGTAATATTTGTGGCGTGAAAAAGTAAGTCGCGTTGGTAATTGCGCGTGATTGTTTTTGGCCTCTGCAATGGAATAAATCTTCATGCGACGTGTGTGACATGTTAAAAAGGCGTGAAAGGCTTTTATTTTCTGATTTTCCATCGAATTGGTTACATTAAGGAAAGCTGCATAGTTGTCGTTGGGCAAAACGCTGTATGTCATGCACATCTGCATCGCCGTGATCGTTGTATTCGATGTACTTTAGAGATTAAATGCCGCTCGTGATGCATTGTATAATTTGTTGGCGATTTTTGCGAGTGTGTGTGATGGAGATGGGGCAATAGGGCTGGGCTGGTGCATTTCTCTCCATGCACATTAACGTTATTGGAACTAGAGTAGGTCATGTATTTGCATGCTGAATGCATGGCTACCTTATTTCATCATGCAATTCTGCTCTATTTATGGCTCGTATTTAATCATTAGTTACTTCATAATATGCTGTTGGTTGTGTATTCTATTTAAATCGTATCATGCAAAATCTTAACTGCGTAAAAGGGGCCATCACATCCATGCTGTGTTACTTTAGGAGCGATCCAAAGCGACTGCCCTGCAATGCAGCACTGCTGAAACTTGTGTGCGTGCGTGTGAATGAATACACACCAAAAGTGTGTTCGCTCGCGCACAACAATGCCTGCACGGATGGCATCATGCTTAGGGCGTATTGCTGACTGGACAATACATGGTTTGAAAGAGCCCAGTGCATAATCACGTGTGTGAAAGTGCATGTGCATGCTGTCTCCATGAAAACCGGTGAAAATAATGACTGATTTTGACAAAATGGGTTTAGCAGAAACACATGATACTGATGCATTTGGATCCAATGTCGATCAGGCACATTCAAAATAATTGACTCGTTTCAATATCAGGATCTAGCTATGCAACGATTTTTTTGAATGTTTAATATTCTAAATGTCTAAGGTCTAAATTTGCATGTTAATTTGGTTTCTCAGGAGTTGGAGGCAATTAAAGCCCGGGTGAGAGAGATGGAGGAGGAGGCAGAGAAACTGAAGGAGCTACAGAACGAGGTGGAGAAACAGATGAATCTCAGTCCTCCACCTGGTAAGTGAGACTGAATGAATGAGGGAGGGAGAACGGGCAAGTCTTGGGAAGGAAGGTTGAATTAAAGGAGAGCATTGCAGAACAGACAGTGATGAAGCATAGGACTGCATTAGGAGAAGAATAACTAACACTGGACCGTTTGAGGTCAATAGAGATATGACTAGAAACAGAACGAAAAATAGACTTCAGAGATGAAGCTATGCAATAACCTTGCCGACAATGGGGTTACTATGAAACTCTCATTCATCAACATATGCAACTTCATGATTTATCAGAGTTGTGTGGAAATAATGTTTTCTCTTTGCAGCTGGCCCTGTCATCATGTCCATTGAAGAGAAGATGGAAGCCGATGGGAGATCTATTTATGTTGGAAATGTATGGGCAATTATTCTCACACCTACAAGCTGGAGTCATTAATTTCATGCTTGACGGTAGAAATGGTAGTGATAAGATTTTGTCTCTTGCAGGTGGATTATGGTGCGACGGCAGAGGAGTTGGAGGCGCACTTCCACGGATGTGGGTCCGTAAACAGAGTCACCATCTTGTGTGACAAGTTTACAGGACATCCTAAAGGGTAATTCATGCATTCTCTTAACCTGCACTTTCCTACCTGTCGTATTTGTCCTTTTCTTGGGCGTCTCATTTTCTTGTTCTATGTTGTGCAGCGTCTGCTCTAGATAGGCACTGTAGGTTTAGAGAAGGCATTGATGCATCACCTTAACCCAGATATAGTGAACAGTAACCACTGAAATGAAAAACAAATCTAGAATTTGAGGCATATTGGCTGTGATACTAGTAAAGAAGTATTGTTAAATAAAATGAGTGTTTAATTGAACACAAATTATTAATGGCAAACTAAACTAAAAGCATTTTTCTCTTCATAATTTAGAGCTTATTTATAAAGAAATATGTATTTTTATATAAACAACTATTTATCTTTGTGCATGGCCACTCAGTATCTGTAGGAACATTGCCATAATTAGTATGGTCTTTTTTCGGTATGTGGTGTGATTTTTATACTTTTTATATGTGGACTTGACACTGAGTTTGAGATTGTTCTTTAGCTATTCTGGTTCACAGTATTTTCAAGCTGTTCCCATTAATAATTTGCCAGCTTTAATCAAATCTACTTTCTGTCGTCTTTAAATCTTTAACAATATGCTTACTTAGTTTCTAATGCATGTATATATTTGTCCAGAACAATTAATAATTCATAGCAGTTTCAGTATATGCTTTCCTGTTCTTTTTAATTGACCTTGACTGCCCTCATGATCATTTGCCCTTTTCACATTTCAGTTTTGCATATATAGAGTTTGCAGACAAGGAGTCTGTTAGGACGGCCATGGCACTGGATGAGTCCTTATTCAGAGGAAGGCAGATTAAGGTGAGATGAGGCATAACATAAATTGTCTTGACATATTCAAAAGTCAATTAGTTTTGAAGCAGATATAAAGCACTGACAAACACTTCAGTAGTAGAAATGCACCGATCGACCGGCCAGGGACCGGAATCGGCAGATTTTCCGCTTGTTCGGCCCAGACCAGTGACCCGGTCAGTCTCACGTCTTTCCGATTCCGAGCCGGTCCGTTTTCTTGCCAGCAGCACAGGCAATAACATCAGCTGCACGTTCTCGCTCTCTTCTCTCTGATGACGAAGTGACGCACTCACTCGTCTCATTCGCTCTGGTTATATAGTACTTGTATTGTGCATAGTTTACTAATACCTGCGGGTTTTGCCCTCAGACCAAAAACACGCACCGCTTATCATATAAGGGGAGAGCACAAGCTGCCTCTCAGTCTCAAGCAGCTTGTGAGTCGCAAGTACCAAAATGAGTGGCTTACTGTGCTTAAACGGTCAAATGCACACAAAAAATGTCAATGCGGTATGTTGGATCCGTGCAAAAACTCTTAAAGTCAAAAACTTCCTGTCTGTTAGTAAAAGAACAAAAGACAAAGAAAATCACTCTCTGTTCTTGACTGAATAACATTTGTAACTAATTGTAAACATTAATCTGTATTTAATTTTTACAATGAAGACGATCCAGTTATTTTACATTTGATTACTTAAATTTCTGTAGTATTTCTTACCTGAATATAGGCCTTTCGTGATAATTAAATAACCGTCTGATCGCGATTATTTGATCTAACCGCGATTAAGACAACCACGATTATTGCGCTCTTTTATAGGCCTACGGCACAAGGGGGGAGTCATGGACTAAAAGAAATAGACAAGCACTAATTAAGTTTTCCAGCAATATATTCAAAGTCATCTGAAGCCATTCCATAGCTTAATATGAGGGACATAAGTATATTTGCATCGTTAAATTTAAGGTCACGGAAACTCGTCTTCCCTCCTCTGCGGCTGTCAATCATTCTCCATTCAGCGCGTTGTCCAGTTACGACAGGATGCACGGTAAAACTGTTTCTAAACGACTTGTGCCTGTTAGATCACACACATTACAAGGACTGAATGGGCATCAAACGCACAATAACTGGAATTTAAAACTGTGAAGAAACAAATGATAAATAAACTGTTGGACAGATATACACTAGGATTTGTACGCTCGCATTTCTTCACTTTGTGCCGTGAACTTTTAAATGTGATCTTGTGCAGCGATGCGCATTGTGACTCCATGTTGCTTTAAGCACATCATTCTGCATACGCGCTTTGTTCTGCTCTGTTTTGAAGCGTTTCATATTATCATGGTTTTGCGCACTGAAAGATTATTAAAAGCCTATCTTGTTCTGTCATATCTATCATGTCTTGTTGCCCCATTAAAAAGCTGCACAGTACATTTAGAATAAGCATAATTTAATTGCATATTATTTGTGTGTGTGTGTGTGTGTGTGTGTGTGTGTGTGTGTGTGTGTGTGTGTGTGTGTGTATGTATATATATATATATATATATATATATATATATATATATATATATATATATATATATATATATACATTACACACACATATACACAATAATACATAATTCTTTACATTCATATATAAATATAAAATTGTTAAATGTATGAATAAATGATTGAATTGTAATTTGTTTTTAACCCGTTTAGATTTGATAAAATTACTGAGCAGATGTTTTCAAGAATTACTTTTTGCTGCTGATTTATACACTCACTAAGTTTAATAAAAAAAAAAATTGTCACAGCTATTGAATACATTTATTTAATATTTAAAGGTGTTAATTGTAATCTTACACTGCAAAATGATAACTTACAAAGGATTAAATTCATCACAATTATTTAATAAATGAAGCTCACAAAAAATGTATGACACAGCCCTAAAACAGACAAATAATCGTCATAATCGTCAAAGCCCTAAAACAGATAATTAATCGTCAAAGCCCTAAAACGGGCAATTATCAGATGATTTCTGCTTGCCTCCACAAAAATTGTCTTCGGCGGACAGTCCACTGTCTTTGGAACGATTTTAATAGTTTTGCGGCAGACAGATGCAAGTGTGTTTCTGTATCTGTATAAAAAAGAACAACACATGTGAAGCAAGCATTTCTATCCATTTTTACGCCTTTTCATTCATAGCGGTTACCAAGCAACACGATTATGCACCAGCTGCACCTTGATGACGCAAGCGTACCGCGGTTCGGATACGAATAATATAATGTGAACACATTCCGTCAGGGGGTAGGGGGGAGCAATCGAACCAAGTGTGAAAGCGCCCTTAAATTTCCCAACTGTTCTTCCAGGTTGGGGCCAAGAGAACAAATCGTCCTGGCATCAGCACCACAGACCGCGGTTTCCCTCGGGCCCGCTTCCGCTCACGGGGAGGAAACTTCTCATCCCGGGCACGCTACTACAGTGGCTACACACCTCCCAGAGGCAGAGGACGGGCCTTCAGGTGAGCTCCATGCCAACCTGCACGTTTGACATTGACTGACACACAGGCTCCATCCTGACAGAGAGTGCTGATGTGAAAGTGTGCGCGCATTGGGTGGGGGACGATCTAAATGTTTCTAAATATCCATGCTTTATTTATTTATTTATTTTTATTTTATTTTTATTAATCCCATCGTGTAATAGAAACATTTCAGGAACAATTACCAAAAGAAAAAAAATGTATAAAAAAATTGTCCATTTTTATATATATAACATGACATTTCTTAAAATCCATCAACTTTTCTGTTTTTTTTTTCTGTTTTTTTTTTTTGTTACCTTTTAAAGCATTCTGTGCTAGTTTGCAAGTGTAAAGCATTCTGGGTAACACTTCATTTTAAGGTGACATAGTTACACGTTACTACATGTACTTACTAAAGTAAAATAGTACATTATTCATAATTACAAGTAACTAACCCTAAACCAAACCCTAACTCTATAGTAAGTACATTTAGTGAATTAATATTACTCAGTGCTTATTTGAGTAATTACAATGTAACTACGTCACCTTAAATTAAAGTGTAACCGCAGTCTGTCTCCTGTATGTATGCATGCTGCTGTTTAATGCCTCGGTGTGAGGAGAGAAGGAACTGCACCACTCTCTTTTGTAGTCTGCACTCTCTGTACAAACCCCTCTGTGTCGTCATGTTAAAAGGAAAACTGAGGAACAATTACAGAAACCATTAAAAACACACATCGTTATCATCTCCATTTCCCTCCTGCAGTGTAAGATTCTGAGCATGAATGATCCTTCACACTCTCCAGAGGTTTCAAAGTCAATAACCTGCTTCCCAATGTGAAGATCATGTATGCCTTGTGCCTCAAAACAGAGTTAGATGCCTAAATGGGGAATTTTCAAAAAGGGCAGACCTGTGGTCCTGTCTCAGTAGGCATCTTGCTAGGTTTCGACACTCAACTTAAAGCCTGATAGGCCCTCTGGACAGATTTGGCACTCTATTGCCTGGTATCACAGACAATGCTTAAGCCTAGCTCCGGACTAAAATGCATGTTTGAACTGTCATAACTGAAAGCAACTTGTACTGATCTTAAAATATGTCAGTGCCATTGTTGTTGTTTTTCTCAAGATTCACACCAGTAATGTATTTTTCTAAGGAACATTTAAAAAAAGCTACTAAGGGCCAAGTTTCACAGACAAGGCTTAGATTAAGCCAGGATTAGGCCTTAGTTCAATTAGGACATTTAAACAGCTTTTATAAATGTGCTTTAGACAAAAAAAAACAAAAAAACATTACTGGTGTGCATCTCGAGACAAAACAATGGCACTGATATTTTTTAAGATATGTCAGTGCAAGTTGCTTTCAGTTAAAACAGCTCAAACATGCATTTTAGTATTAGACTATCTTAAACCTTGTCTGTGGAACCGGGGGGTAAATGTCCCAATTAAGGCCTAAATTAAGGCCTAATTCTGGCTTAATCTAAGCCCTGTCTGTGAAACCAGGTCTATATCTGTATCATTACTGTTGGCTTCAATTGTTTTGATAACCTAGTGTGATGAAGGACTTTAAATTGAAGATTTTTGGGAGCATTTGAATATTTCCTGTCTTTTAAGATCTGGTAGAGTGAAATCATTTTATGAATCAGAATCATGTACATCAGTTTGTTGGGAAACTCTTGTACATGCACTGCCACACTTTGACTTTTTTTTGTTAGAGTGGAGCTTGTGTTAGTGAATGGTTGAAGAATTTGTTTTATCCCAAACCCAAATAATTTTGATGTTTATTAGGTGACTATGATTGTATATTTCTATATCTTTATAATTAGCCAATGGGATCCTACAAGTTTGAGTATGTAGCTGATGTCAAGCTCAGCTCTGAATAACTTAAAGGCAAGTGTGTGTTTGACCTCAGGCAAGTTTGCTTTAGAAAAACCTAGTTTGGTACATTTTCACCCCTCGCATGAATAACAATGTGTTCACTTCCAGAATGGAGGGTTCATTCCTGCAGCCTGATATTGACTGTTTTAGAATCCAACCGATAACAGGTTTCTGTGCCACAAAGAGCACAGGCTGTTCCTGGAGGGGGTTTTGTGTGAATGACGAGCGTCTCTGGCTGCCTGAATGGATGCAACTGCATTTATTAATGTATATATGTGCGAGTGTGTGTGTGTGTGTGCGCGCTCTGTGGCCCAGTCCATTTGTGGAAAGCTGTGTGTCGATGACTGTAACTGTGTGCATGTGTTCGAGGGTTCATGTCCCCAGGATCTCTCCCTTACAGAGACCACAGGAGCCGCCCCGTTCAGAGAGAGAGAAAGAGGGAGAGCGTGCTTTCACTGTCCCCAACACTGGACACTAGACCATTTATAAAGCTTGAATATAACTAACGCACACACATTCTGCTGTTGGATAATCTTCCTCAGCTTCCCTTTATAGTAAACCACATTACTGGATTCTTCACACATGGTTGCATTGATCACTATTTAAATCTTGTTATCCGTAGAAGAGGGGTATACATTTCATTTCATATTTTGAATTGCGTATACCTGTAACGTGAGTGCATAAACGTTCAGCTTGTCCTCAACCGGCCCTTTAAAATGCATATTACTGATATACACTCATACCCCAAAAAACTGAATTGGTGTCCGTCTTCTTAAACCAATCACAAAAAAGAACTCACCCTCTTTTTCTCTCTCTTTTCCAGGGGCCGAGGGCGAACAACATCGTGGTACTCCCCTTACTAATACCTCCCTACCCCCCTATGAAATCCCCCTTACTATCACCCCATATCCCTATAGAAAAGAAAAAAGACCCCTCTCAATAAAGGAAGAAAAAAAGAAGAAAAAAAAAGACAAAAAAGAAAGAAAAAAAAAAAGAAAAAAAGAGCATCTCCTGGAAAGACAGACTGACTGGCCGCAGTGTGCGATTGTGTGTGCGCGTGGGTGTGAGGAGGTGTTGCGATCGCCCTGGTAAGGTACAATATGGCCGTCTGGGAGATTTGGTGGCATTTGTTTAAATTTGAGAAGATGATGATGTAATCTCAGGCTGCAGATGTGTCCTTTTGTCTGGCTGTGATTTTTCTCTCACCAAACAGCCCCTCTTATGTTTGCATTCAAAAAAGGCAAACAGAAAAAAAAAAATGTTAACTTTTTTTTTTATTATTATTATTGTACCGTGAATATGTGAACAATTTAATAGCAAGAATGTTGTTGTTTTCACAAAGTTGTGCTATTTGAGATCATATTCTCTATTTGTCTGTGCTCTCTGGAATCCCTTTTCCCCCCCAGCGCTGTTTTCTTTCCTGTTCATCCCTCACTCGGATTACCTCCTCCACCTGTTATTCCGACAATGGTTTAGAGTTCGCGTTGTTTTTACGTTTTACTGTTCTTGAACCATCTTCCACATCATACGACTATTGTAAGATGGCATGGCCTGAGCTCTGAGATCTTTTCTTTTGTGTTTTAAGAGTTTTTTTTTTTTTTTGTCTCATGCTGCCATATGCCATTCCCGACCATCAGTTTTTTTTCCTTCCTCTGTTCCTGTGCTCCCCCCTCCCCAACCCCCCCTCTTCCTTGCTCTCTCTTTGTATATTAGACCACTTCTTGTCGTTTCAGGTTTCAGGACCAGTGGAGACTGACTACCCCTCCTCCCGTGGCCGCGGCGCCCCCTACCGTCTCGGCGGCGTCTCTGTCTCTTTCTGCTCCCGCTATGCACACTCACCCCATCCTCTCCGTGTGGGGGGGAGGGGGAGGGGGACAGGGCGACCACCGGCCCACTGCGGGAGGCATTTATTACAATAACAAGCGCTGAGCTTTACCAACATAAATTTACTGAGATGCACCAGGCCCATGTTAACACATACAGACAGACACCGCATACACCGCACACATCCACCACACAAATTTATATATCGTGAAGGCAGAGCCATGATAGAGCAATGGCTGCTTAAATTGCGAGTGAGTGAGAGAGGCAGGACCAGATAGAGGTTGAAGGGGAGGGTTCTTCTAGGGCCTTGTCTGTCTCAGCGCACAGTGCAGTTAGGGCACGATGGAGCACTAACGCGTGGGCTACAGGTATCGGTTACTTGAGGGCTTCGGAGCTTTTATTTTGGGGGGAGGGAGGGGGATTTGTGTGCAGATGGTTTTCTCGTTTCTGTTCGTTTTCCTTTTTCAGATGGGGGAGTGGGTATGGACGAAAAGAGAAAAGATGTTTTCCTTTTTTATTTTATTTTTAACCCATGAGTCTGTAATTAGAAAAAAAATAAAAGACATTGTGTAAAAAGTACTTTAAGCGTTTGGGTCTTTTTTTTGAGGTGGGAATCTTAAGACCATTAAGTTTCTGTTTGCCTCTGTGGGTTTCTCATGGTTTTTTAGAAAAGATTTTCTAAAAAAAAGATATTGGTTAGACATCACCATTTTTGAGGGCGACATATGTAAAATGATTAGAAATCATTATCCAGTAGGGGGATTTATTGGTCAAAAGGTGTGGGAAGCCTGTCAGTGGTTTGGCCAGACAGGATGCCCACCATATATATATATATTTTTTTAATGATTTTGGTCAAGTCACCTTTATAGCAATACAATGTTTCAAAGCAGCTGTACAATAAGCAGAAAAACTATGTTCTATGATGCAAACAGATTAAATTCTGCTGTAAAGCAGCTCTAGAAAGACAATAGTAAACAGTCATTATTCAGTTGAAATCAGTTTAGCGTTGATTCGGTTCAATAACTGTAAAGTTCATCAGTTATGCAACTAGTTAAATTCATCTATAAAGGTGAATGATGTCATCACCCAGTTCAGTACAGTTCTCATCCAGTAGTGTCAGTGCAATCAAATTAATGATATTGATAATTATTGTCGGATATTAAGTGTCCCTGACTGAGCAAGCCAAAAAGATGATAGTGGCAAGGAACCCAAACTCCATCTGTGATAGAAATGGAGAAAAAAAAAACTTAAGAAACACCAGGCTCAGTCGGGGGACCAAGGCTGTCCAATCCTGCAAAGTTCAGCTCAGTTCCAACCCCAATTAAACACACCTCACCCTACCAATCAATGTCTTGTCGGCACAGAAGAAATTTCCAGGCAGGTGTGTTGAGGCATGTTCTCTGCAGGACAGAGTTTGGAAACCCCTGAGTTAGACGAATGAACATGGTGTGGTTTAATTCCAGACTGCATCATAAGTCAGAATGTGCATTGATCATTCAGAATATATCATCCAGTTCTTTCAGCTTGAAGACTGGGATACGTCACGTTTGCATTTGGAGGGAGGAGTTGAAGCTGGCCGTAGGGTCCGTGCAGAGGACTCCTCTGGTTCTTGTGGTTTTGGCGAGACAAGTTTCTCATGCCAGCATAACGTACAACAGATTTTACCTGAATTATGTTACGGGGACTCAAAAAATGTCCAAGCTTTAGTTTTCTGCCATATATATACCCTAAATAATTAACAAACAACAAAAAAAAGAGATTAAAAAAAATATGCTCTGAACGATAGTAAAATTTCATCTCAACACTTTTGAGGTTAATTTAATTTTGTGTCTCTGGAAAATAGTGATCTGTGACATTGTGTTATATTGGTTTTCAAAGTTTTGTTGTGTTTTTTGTTAATAAAGGGTTTTTAGATGATGATTTGGCACAGAAGGCCCCAAATGGCATGTTATTTATTTTTTTAAACAGATTTTGTAATTGATGCGGTTATTTAATAATTCCATGCAAGCAATGTACATATCAAACATCTTTACTTTTCATTAAAACCTATAGGCTAATTGAGTGAAATCATTCCATTTGAATTCATACAGTTGAATTGATAAATTCAACCAAACAGTTAATGGTCCCCATTGAATTCAATAGTATGAAATATATATGTATATACTATGGAAGTCAATGGGGTCCAGGAACTGTTTGGTTACCCACATTCTTCTAAATATCTTTTGTGGTGAACTATCCCTTTAAAGGCATCTTACCCTATGTCTTTCATAACCTATCCCTTGTGTCCTGAAAAATGTTTGTTTACAGTGTTATACAGTACACCTATTTGACATATTGAGACCCACTGGCCATTACAATAAACATCAAAATTTTAACAAATCCTGTGCAAGAAACAGTTCTGCGTATCATGATTTCAGGGTCATCGCTCAGCATTATTTTATGCTTGGGGCCACTGAATATTCAATAACATTATTGATTTGAGTCATTTGACTGCACTGACACTATCGGACTGAACTGAGCTGGATGATGACGCTGTATTCTGCAGAACCGCTTTATATATTAATGAACTAATTTAATGATTAATCATCTTTACAACTGAACTGACTTCAGCTGAACAATGACACTAATATCTTTTAGAGATGCTGTACAGCCAAATTAATAATAATTTGTCGATAAGTTAATATAATAATAATAAATTGATAAGTTATCGCTGTAAAGCAGCTTTGAAACAATTTGTATTGTATGAAGCGCTATATAAATAAAGGTGACTTGACAACTGAAGTTTTCAAACATAAGAATTGTGTATTTTTTTCGGACAGCATGTTTCATCTGAAAGGAATATACTTTTCAAAAAGCAATATGGCACCAACAGTATGACTTGGCCACATTTAATATAATCCTGCGATTTGGAAGGGACAAAAACCATTTAAAAAACAGCAGTTGGCCACTTTATTGGACGCAGACTCGAACATGGGTTGAAAACATGTTTCAACTCTCGAGTCCATCACGATCATGCCTTCATTTACTGCAAAATTGAATTTATAGTCAATTAAATATGAAAATATTGTAAACATATTACGTTCCTAGTATCCATCACATTTACAAGAATGTCTTACAACAGAATGCACTTTGTTATGCTAATCAAGGTAATCCGATTGATACTGAGATCAACAGCTTGCATTAACCAAAATTACATAAAAAGACACATACACACATATTTCAATATACCATTTTGTTCATGGAAGGAAAATAGAAACTGTCCCAAGCAAATATTATCTAGAATCCTGAAAAAATCATTTTGTTGAAATTCCTTTGCATCAGAGGTTTACTTGTGCTTCCTGAAAACTGAAAACATGAAATATGTATTAATATGCAACCGTGGAAGCTTATATTTTTGAAAACACTCATACAAAAGAAATACTTACTTTTCTTTTTACTTTTCTTAATCGTTTTCTTCTTTTTCTTGGGTTTTGAATGACCAATATCCTACGAAAAGAGAAAATCCACTCAGACACATTTTCTAAAATGAAGGATCTGAGATCAGCAGACGTGTCATAGCTCACGTCCTCTCTGTCGTAGATTAACCACACGAAGCTTTTATAAACGCTGCATTTCTACATGTTCAGTGTATGTGAGTGGATTTCAGCTGTTACAGAAATACACATGCAACTACTGCTATGTGTCACTACAACGGCAACTGGAACTTTTGAAAGATATGCAAAACTACCCATGATGCCACTGTCCAGCTCACCTGTGCTTCTCCCCCTGTCAGAACAGTGATGTCACCGAATCGTGTGATGTTACTCAGCTGTGAAGCCATTCCCATCATTCCTCTCTTCCTGAGCCTCTGCTCACGTGTCATACTGAGACGGACCATCATGGACTCCTCGTAGTTTTTCCTTGTACAAAATATTTCCCAAGAGCATTAGGAAAAAACATCTGAAAGACTATCAAGCGCTTAATTTACAGAATAATCTAAACCGTGAAACTAGGTTCAAAACAGCCTCTATTATCTAGAACCTCCACATGATGTACCTGTTCTGCTCCTCTCGGCTCTCCCGCTCAGTCTGGAAGTCTCTGCGGTCTCGGATCTCCTCCGGAGCGTCGCTGTATTGCTGCCGGAGCTCCTGGATCACGGAGCTGCGGAGAGCCGCTTTCTTCTGTTTGTCAATGCGCTCCTTCTGCCGGTCTGCTTCCGTCGTGTCCCCATCTATGCATGGACGGGAGAGGGTTTGGGATGAGTATTAACTGGAATTATGTCTCTACGTCTGAATCCTAATGTGAAATAAAGATAAGTTGAACTGTTACAAAATAAAATGACTTACCATAGTGCATTGGAGCAATTCGAGGAGGTACGTATCTCCTGCTGGATGAAGGCTCTTTTCCCCCTTTTGTTTTTCCTTCTTCGCCCTCATCGCCTGAATTGTCAGATTCACTGAGCTGTGTGGAAGAAATGCAGCAATTTTAAATAAAATTATATATACACTGCTGAACAAAAACAAGTCGCTGTTTGGATTTGAATAGAAAAATGCTTAAAGGGGTACTCCACTTTTTTTGGAAATCGGCTCATTTTACAACTCCCCCAGAGTTAAACAGTTGAGTTTTACCGTTTTCAAATCCATTCAGCCGAACTCCGGGTCTGGCGGTAGAACTTTTGCACAGCTTAGCATAGATCATTGAATCGGACAGGACCATTAGCATCTCTCTAAAAAAAAATGACCAAAGAGTTTCGATATTTTTCCTATTATTAGGCGTAATGATATGACGCAGCGCCTGAAAATAGTCCCCAGCTTGGTAACTTCCAAAGTGACCGGGACTAAGTTTGTCTAACCTATTGGACCTATTTTCAGGCGCTGCGTCATATCATTACGCCTGCTGCACTCATGGTACGGCAGCAAAGTTTCTTGATTATTACGCAGGAATGAGAGTATAGTTCCTAGCCATATCAGCCTAGAAAATCGGAACTTTACATTTTCCGTCGGTCTTAGTACACGATGTAACTACAGAAGAGTCAAGTTTTAAATAGGAAAAATATCGAAACTCTTTGGTCATTTTTTTTTTGAGAGAGATGCTAATGGTCCTGTCCGATTCAATGATCTATGCTAAGCTATGCTAAAAGTGGTACCGCCAGACCCGGAGATCGGCTGAATGGATTCGAAAACGGTAAAACTCAACTGTTTAACTCTGGGGGAGTTGGAAAATGAGCCTATTTCCAAAAAAAGTGGAGTATCCCTTTAAGAGTCTGTGATTGGATCATTATTGCAGTGATTATTATGTTTGTAGCATGTTACATGTTTTGCAACGGTTCTTCTAATCCTGATTGATGGAGTGTGTAGCTTTTCAATTCTTAAACGACCATCTAGGAAGACACATCATGGCCATATTCCAGGACAATGTCAAGATTCATCAGGCTCAAATTGTGAAAGAATGACTGGGAGGGAGCATGAAGAATCATTTTCACACATGAATTTGCACCTCTCAGTCCAGACCTTAAATTCAGTGAAAGTCTTTGGGATGTGGTGGAAGAGACTTTACAGAGTGCTCGACACCTGCATTGTCAATACAAAATCTTGATAAAAAATTGACACACTTCTTGATGGAAATAACATCACAACATTTATTTCCATCTTTCACAATTTGAGCTGGATGAATATATATATATATATATATATATATATATATATATATATATATATATATATATATATATATAGTGCAATGCATAAGTGAATACACCCATGCTAAAGTTGACTAAAAAGAGGAATAAAAAATCATATTTTGGAAATTGAACTTAATGCCTTAATTTAAAAAATTAGGAAAAATCCAACCTTTTAGGACACCAATTTTCTTTGTGAATGAATAATGTATCGTAAATAAATAAATGTTCTTCCTTAAAATACATGGTGCATAAGTGAGTACACCCCTATGTTAAATTCCCATAGAGGCAGGCAGATTTTTATTTTTAAGTATTTTTTTTATTTATTTTTTAGGATACTATGCATCCTGATAAAGTTCCCTTGGCCTTTGGAATTAAAATAGCCCCACATCATCACATAGCCTTCACCATACCTAGAGATTGGCATGGGGTACTTTCCATAAGATCATCTCTCAATGCAAATCAAACTAGCTTTTAGGCTAACTGAAATAAAATCATGCCAATCTCTAGGTATGGTGAAGGCTATGTGATGATGTGGGGCTATTTTAATTCCAAAGGCCAAGGGAACTTTATCAGGATGCATAGTATCCTAAAAAAAAAAAAAAAAAAAATACTTAAAAATAAAAATCTGCCTGCCTCTATGGGAATTTAACATAGGGGTGTACTCACTTATGCACCATGTATTTTAAGGAAGAACATTTATTTATTTACGATACATTATTCATTCACAAAGAAAATTGGTGTCCTTAAAGGTTGGATTTTTCCTAATTTTTTAAATTAAGGCATTAAGTTCAATTTCCAAAATATGATTTTTTATTCCTCTTTTTAGTCAACTTTAGCATGGGTGTATTCACTTATGCATTGCACTGTATATATATATATATATATATATATATGTGTGTGGGTGTGTATGTATGTATGTATAATAAAAATATATACTATATAATTTACGTTATATTACATGACGAGAGCTTTACCTTGCTAACCAGATTCTGAGGATTAGGGCGAAAGTGTAGAGGGTCATTTTCAGCTGGAAGAAACACCATCATTCAAGTCAATAAACGTTATTATTCTTAAAATATGCAATCAATGACGAGAACAAAAAAAAAAATCTTACAAAGGCTGCCTGTCACTGCAGTCCTCACTAATTTATCAATCTGATATTTCAGCTTTTGATCTAGGGGACGCATCTTCTCCAAAACCTATACAACAAAAACAGAAAGGGGGAAAAATACACTTTAAGCATTGGCACAGCATTAAAAGTAGTCTGCATACTGTAGAATCATGCAGATTTAGAACAGATGTGACCTGATAAGTACATTATGTGAATTTTAACTATGTACCAGAGTCAGAAATTAACCAAGGCATGGGGCAAAAATAAAGTTTATTTATTTATTAAACATGTAGTTTATTGCATTATCACATTTGATTTGAAACCTGAACAGGCAGAATTCTGAAAACTGAGAATTTATTTTAGAGAATGAATCAATTCATCTGAGGGATTTGACAAAAATGGATGAAATTGACAAAAATGGATACGATTAATTAAGGGGATATTGTCAAAAAAAAAAAAAAACCTATTCAATGAGCAAATATTAACAGAAAATGAATATCTGACAGTTTTTTATGTCGTACCGTCCTTATGGTGACCAGCCTGTGGATTGCGCTGTTATCCTTCAGACTTTCTCCTTCTGTCTTTAAACTGATCAAATGAGTGATGTCTTGCAAGTAAAACAGTAACAGATGATATCTCAAGTCCAGAAAAGACAAACCCTAGAGCAAAAAGGAAAAGAAATGTCATAAACATTGTGTGTGTGTGTGTGTGTGTGTGTGTGTGATAGTATTTCAATACCATAAAAATAGTTCTACCTTAGAAGTCTGAAACGCTTTCTCTCTGACTTTCTTTATCATATCCCGGACATGACTTGTTACTGAAGCAACCTGTAAATATATAAGTGTCAATCATCATATCTTCTCTATATTCTCCTCATATCTCTGCATTATATCATCCAATTGTGATGCTGTCCATCTAAATTACATTACAGACCTGTTCTGTGAGACTGTTGAGTAGACTCACGGCAGTGGGAAGGTCAGTGTCAATAACATCCTGCAAAAGACAACTATATTAGTTAACTATTTGGCAGAGAATAGAGAGAGAACATAAAGGCTATCAGGTTAGCCAACGTGAATTTGACCGCATATTGTCATTTATCCGCGAATTAACAGACAATTCCATGGCAAACCGACGATAAAACTATAATATGACAGGCCCATTACAGCACATCTATGTATACGTTCAAATAAGGACAAAATTATTTAGTTAAAGAACAACTCACGTTTCCAACTGTGGTCGTCGCCATTTTGGATTAACCAAATTGATACGGGTACCACGTAGGGACAAAACTCGAAGCAAGCAATTCAGCGGGGAAAAAAATCGCCTTTCGACAAAAGTCAACATTCTTTTATTTATATTAAATAAAATAAAATATGAAAGTATTTCTTAAACTATTCTTGCTTACCATTCCTGCTAAAATTCTTAAACCAACTAAAGGTGGTACTCTTGCTGGTTTTAGACTGGTCTGTTGGTTGTTGCAGTGAGATCCAGGCAGACAAGCAATGATTAGGCAGAGATCAATTTTGAATAAGGATAGAAGATAGAAAAGTAAATCTGTATTAATAGGCCTATCCACAGTATTGCATTTGACAGATGAAATTTGTGCTGATCAGAAAGAGAAAGAAAGTCCCAAAATAAGAAAGATATTTGCAGAATGAAAGGAGAGGAAGAAGCCCCATAGTCTTGTGAAACTATAAACTACATTATGCTGTGCATGTAACAGGAAGGGACGAGGGACTATTTACATTTAGTCATTTAGCAGACGCTTTTATCCAAAGCGACTTACAAGTTAGGACTAGATTAAGCGAGTCATCATGAAGAGGCAAAAACAAAAACAACGCAAGAAGTGCTCAAGATACGAAGTTCAGGCATTATTCGGAGTCGCATTAGCCCGATAAGTGAGGTTTTAGAGGGAAAGGTGTTTTTTTTTTTTTATTATTATTATTATTTTTTTTATGAGGTTAAGTGCTCACGGAAGAGATGGGTTTTCAGCTGTCTTTTGAAGGTTGTCAGGGATTCTGCATTCCGGATGAGGGTGGGGAGAGCGTTCCACCAGCATGGAACTGTGAATGAGAATGTTCTGGACAGTGATTTTGTGGCTCTCTGTGATGGAACCACGAGACGTCGCTCGTTGACCGATCGTAGGCTTCTGGTAGGGATGTAGGCTCGTAGGAGTGAGTGAAAGTAGGAGGGAGCTGAGCCTGAGATAGATCTGTAAGCGAGCGTCAATGCCTTGAACTTGATGCGAGCAGCGAGAGGTAGCCAGTGCAGAGAGATGAACAGAGGAGTGACGTGGGCCCTCTTTGGCTCGTTGAAGACAAGACAAGCTGCAGCGTTCTGGATCATCTGTAGAGGTTTGGTTGCACATGATGGAAGTCCAGCCAGAAGAGCATTGCAGTAGTCAAGCCTAGGAATGACCAGGGCCTGGACGAGAAGTTGTGTTGCATGCTCAGTTAGGAAAGGCCTGATCTTCCTGACGTTGTGCATTGCAAACCTGCATGATCGAGCTATCTTTGAAATGTGATCTGTGAAGGTCAGCTGGTCATCAAACGTTACTCCAAGATTTCTGACCGACCTTGATGGGGTGATTGATGATGAATCTAGCTGGATAGTGAAGTCGTGCTGTAGAGACGGATTGGCAGGGAGGACGAGAAGCTCAGTTTTTGCCAGGTTGAGCTGCAGGTGATGTTCCTTCATCCATGTCGAGATGTCCGCCAGACAGCTTGAGATCCGTGCAGCTACTGTGGGATCATCTGGTTGAAATGAGAGGAAGAGCTGTGTGTCATCAGCATAGCAGTGGTAGACTATTGAAGTGGTAGACTATTGAAGTTCTTTGTAGCCTACTTCTCTTGCAACCATTTAATGATGCCATCAACACTATACCCTAGCAGGACTGATTAGGTGGTTTTAAGACCTTTAAGAGAATATTGTATCTTGTACCTTATGCCTGCTGAGATGGAAACATATTTTGTTACGAAGGTACATCACATAATCAATTCTAATGGAAAATATACACCCACTCCATCTTACAGCACAGAAGAGACACAAAAGATCTTCCATTTGGAAATAATCAAACATACAGTATCAGAGCATATAATAGGCTAAATAGGCCAAACGATTAAATAAATCAATAGCCCTAACATGTGGATCTAAGAATTCATAAATAAAAGATGAATAAGATTGTAATAAAAAGAATACAATTACATCAATTAGAATAAAAATGTTCGCATACAGGTTTTGGGGCATTTTAACTAGCCAAACCAACTTAAATATAAATATAGCTTGATCAAAGTGCATATGTCTACTTGTTTGTTGTTTATTCACAATTCTAAAATAGAATTTGTGATTTTCGACTTTCCTGAACTGTCTGCAGCTTTGCATTTCACCAGAAGATGGCGAAAGAGTCCATTTGACCTCACATGCTTGCGACTGAAGAGTGAAGCACATTGAGTGATGAATGTAGGCTATGTGAGTAACTGAAGACAGTTACTGAACTCGTTTATTTGAATGGTTCTTACATTATAAGCATTCCTGACCTCTTAAATTCACATGTCTTAACATAAAGATCTGCAAGGGCAAACATTGCTGCTAAGTTAAGAAGTCTGACCAAAACAGTTAGGCTAATCAGTCTTACGTTTTCAGGTTCAAATTAGACCAATCTACCTTTTCATGTAATTGACTTAAAAACTGGGGTCAGCAAAAGTGTTTTACAATACAACATGAACACAATAAGTGCATTGTACTTACTTTTCGATGTAAGTAGCCTACTTAAAGCCACTTAAAATAAAGTGGGACCAAAACTTGTGCCAAGGGCTTGTTGCATAAACTGCCAAGACTTAAGACTTAATCACATATTTTTTCTCTTTAAGACTGTCCATAACTGTTTCAGAGGGATAGTTCACCCAAAAATTTAAATTTTGTCAACATTTACTCACCCTCAAGTTGTTCCAGACCTGAATGAGTTTCTTTTTTTCTGTTGAACACAAAAGAAGATATTTTAAAGAATATGGGTAACCAAACAGTTGATGGCCCCATTGACTTCCGTAGTGTTTTTATGGAAGTCAGTGGCTACCGTCAACTGTCTGGTTACTAAAGAATTAAAATATCATATTTTGTGTTAAACAGAAGAAAGAAATTCGTAGAGGTTTAGAACAACACGTGGGTAAGTTAATGATGACAGAATTTAGTTTTGGGGGTGAACTATCCCTTTATGTCAAGTAGCCTAAAAACGTAGATTGGTCTAATTTGATACCAAAATTAAGATTGATTGCCTCTTGATAATTGCTAGTTGGTCATACTAGTAGCCTACTCAAGACACAGTCTTAACATAATAGCTATGTATGCAACTGGCTTCAGACTTGAAGAAAAAAAAATAGATTACTAACTTTTAAATAGTTTATGCAACCGACCCAGCTGATTAATACTGTGCATGATGGTAATGACATTTCTTCTTTTGCAAAAAAATTGATTGTTTCTGAACTTAAATTCTTAAATAATAGGCTACCTTTAAAACAAAGCTATTCTTATTATGTATACATTTTAAAATGAATTACATTTATGGTCTTCAAATATATAATGCAATTACATTTACAATTTACAATTATGATGTTTTGAATTGAATTTGTGCTAGATGACAAGCCCATAATAGAGTAATTCTGCTAAATGTATGCAATATGCATTACACTCTTCAAGGTTCAGCGGACTTCTAGAACCCACGGGTTATTTAAATGTTTCTAGTGATAAAGTATGTTTACAAGCTGATTAATTCATAAAATTTTAAATTCCATGATATGGAACCCTAAACTATTCTATATAGCAGCTGATAGAACCCTTTAGAAACTTTACTTCTAAGATTGATAACACTTAAACATCTGGAAATGATAAAAGGGACACGTTTGAAGCTAATGTAGGTTAATCCATTCTTTAAAACAAAATGCTAATTAAGGAGGGAAAATATCTCCTAATTGAAGAATCATCCATGTATGTTTCAGACAATAAGATAAATGTTGTGAGTGTGTGCTTGAAAGAATCACAATTAAAGCACAAGTGATATGAGATATATAAAGCTAATGATATGAGAAACAGGCTGAAAGAGGGAGAGCAGATAGAGACAGATGTGAGTAAAGCTCTCTGTGTGGCCTTGCCGACGCTCTTCCTGTTAACCCTCCTGACATGATGGACCTTACAGGAATCACTAATGAATCTGTGTCTGGGACTCTGGAACTATTAAAGGAAATCATACATGCTTCTGACAAAGCCTTTCCCGAACATACACTCTCTTTCTCTCCGTTACGGCCACAGAGGATCTATGTTTGTGACGGCTGTGAGGACATTGTAAATGTAATTATTATTAGTAGCTGTCCTGTTTGTTTCCATTCTTATGGATTAGAGGGGGGAAAAGCAATGAAAAAGTTCGCCCATTCTGCTATACCCTCTCTCTCATCAGTAAATGGCTTTCGAGTCTCTTTCTGTCCTCTGATTGGATGTCCTTTAGTGCCGTTTCTGGAAAGGCTCCCACTTAAATTAGTCTTGGCTGGTAATATCATTAGCTGGATGAAACTCTTAGAGATGTGGTCTAATTAGTCGAACTCTAAATAAAATAACATCACACCTTCAGCTCCTCTCGGCACACTAACACTGAGGACAAAGATATAGGCAGGGAGCATAACAGTTGAAAGTGAGTGAAATACAGACCTCATTGAAAACCTACAGGCCCCTTACCAAGCACAGCAATCCAAGCAGATTGGCCTCATGGTCATGCAAAAAACTCAGGCCACATTACAAAGAATGCAATGGTAACACCGTGTGAGCCGCTGCTCAATGACAATGGAGTGCCACGAACCCCCACGCTGACTATCAGGGGAGTTTGAACAGTTATGCGTCCTGCCACATAAAGGATTACCAGGGCTGTTTCTGTTACTCAGATAACATACAACTGCTTCTGACAAAGACACCACGCAGGCAAAGCAAAATCCTGCGGAGAAGTCTCTTTTCGACAAGAAGCTTTTGATTTAAGGCCTGAAATTCATGCATAATTCTGGCTTTTTAACCACTTTCTCATATAAATGATAAAGAACGGAGAGTTAATATTTGTTTGTGATTTTGGCCCTTTTCAAGCTGTCTTATCATGAATAAATGTATTTCCTTTTTCTTTTTTCAAACATTTATTTTAAAGTTTTTAGTTAGCATATTTTTTATTTATTAGTGCTGTCAAATCGATTAATCGTGATTAATCGCGTGTATGTAACATAAAAGTTTGTAAGTGTGTGTGATTATATATATATATTTTTTTTTATTTGATTTTTTACAAACTTTTATGTTACATACACGATTAATCGCGATTAATCAATTTGACAGCACTATTATTTATATCTTAATTCTTTTTATTTATTTATTCAGTCAGTTTTTTTTCCGTGAGTTTATATATTAATAATCAATTATATTTTATAAGTAAAAAGTTTTATTATTATTATTATTTTTAAGTTTTATTTTAAAATGGAATAAAGGTATAGTTCACCAAAAAAAAAAAAAAAATGTTGTCATTTACTCACCCTCAACTTTGTTGAACACAAAGGAAGATATTTTGAAGACCAAACAGTTGCATGGGAGTCAACGAAGACCAGAAACTGCTTTGGTTAACCACATTCTTCAAAATCTCTTTTGTTTTTAGCAGAATACAAGAACTTCTAACAGGTTTTAAAACAACATGAGAGTAAATGATGACAGAATTGAAAAAATTGGGTGAACTATTGTAATTTTACAAGTAGACTATAATGAATTTTTGCTTGACTCAAAAAATAAAACAAACAGAAAATAATTAAAGAAATTTTTTTTTTATAATTATAGAGAAACAAATAAAGTGCTATGCTGTGGTGGATTACATTGATGTTTTTTGTCTGCATTTCTTTCACGTGATTTCTCCTTCAGAGCTTACAGTAATGTCAGGGGAACAAAATGCCCAGCAGAACCCATGTATATTAGACTGTTACAGTCTTGTCTCTGTGTATGATTGACACTCCTGCATCTGCTTGTTTAATTAAGACTCCAGCTATTGATGGCTGGTAGGGTAGATACTAATAAGTGGGTGAAGAGCAGTTCAGTAGCACTCAGCATTTTTCCCTAAAGTTTACTGTAAACACAGGGCTGTTTCAACCTCTTCCCAGCACTCTAAATAGATGGAAATGGGGTAACACCTCCAGGCTTTGTCTGACGAGGGCGACATCCAAAGACCCTAACAGTGTTTAAGGGCCCACCAAACATTTCATATTCGTGGATGCCAATTACGCGCACATGAATGCATAATTGCTCTAGAGGAGCTTAAAGTAGCAAGTCTAAAAGGCCTTGTTATTTCAATGGAGCCTTCAGGCCGTGGTGATCAGGATCAGGTGGGGACGGTTGGGCTTTAAGTCCATCTCCTGAGGAACTTTGGACAATGTGAGAGAGGGTGTGGGCTGATCTGATCGTCAAACCCAAAACTGAGCTCAATGACAATGAATGAGGGACTTCCCTTGTCACTCTATAAGGAAATAACACAAAGTTTAACATGAACAAACAAAAACGCTGATGACTGCTTAGATGATCCATTCATGAATCATGTGATGGAGCTGATTTTAATGTTGTTTGTTTGGATATTCCTAATGAATCATTAAGACTAATGGGTTTTCAACTTTAACCCCAAGTTAGGGGTACTTTTAACCCAGATTTTAGCAATCTTTTTTTGTTTTGTTTAAGTTTTTTTCCAGTAGGCTATGTTTTTAAAAAAAGTAGCCACAGTGTGCTGCACTTGTCTAATGTCATGAATATGCAAATAAGAACGTCAACATTACATTGTACAGTTCTAAGTATTAAACATTGTTTTATATTTATAAAATGAAATAAATATAAAATCATAAAAAATGTTCTGTATGTATGTAGCCTATATATACATTTGAAATATCAAGAGTGCCTCCATAGACAAAAAAAACAACAAAAAAAAAAACATGAAAGTATTGGAGTTCATTGTCAACATCTAAGCAGATTTCTTATTAAATAAATTATTCTAATCTCTTCACATATTAAAAAAAAATCCTCTTTACAGCCTTTGCATTTGTTTGTGTCCGCAGCCCGTGTTTTAAATACACACACACACACACACACACACATATATATATATATATATATATATATATATATATATATATAACTACTAAAATATAAAATATATTTTTTAAAGTAAACTTATACATTTTAAGAGTCGAAGTTTACTTTAAATCTAATTTACTTTATTGTCATTGCACAAGCAGACAAAAATGAATTTATGAATGAATACATGAAATCATTTATACATTTGAAATGTCATGTGTAATGTATAAGGAGTGTCTCCATAGCTAAATAAAACATATAAAAATATATAAATATATATAATAAATATATATTATATATATATATATTATCTCACCACATGCCAAAACCCCCTTTGCATTTGTTTTCACCCTTGATTTTCTCCCTTGTCACTTTAGCCAATGGCTGCTCATTTAGTTTATAGTGTTTGCAGTTTGTGTAGACTAGAGAGACCCGCATTACCAAATGACACTGTCATGTGTCCACAGTTTTATTTGCCCCATACTGACTTATTGTGTGCCCTAAAACCCCTGTGTTTCTGCTTACAGGCTCCATCTCTGTAATTGCTCAACCTGTACTGTAAATTGGACCCTGCTGTTAATTAGCCTGAGCCAGTCGTGCTGCATTTCAATAGCTCCCCTAGTGTGCTTCAGTGCAGTCTAACCAACATGCTGCCTCATCTCTAGTCTTTAACCTCTCTGCAACTTTA